>NC_060211.1:23155227-23456363 GCF_021130785.1 Homalodisca vitripennis
AAATGTACACATGTTTATGGTGATTGATATATAATAGGAGAGATCAACTATTCATATACCAAATGTACACATGTTTATGGTGATTGATATATAATAGGAGAGATCAACTATTCATATACCAAATGTACACATGTTTATGGTGATTGATATATAATAGGAGAGATCAACTATTTATAAACAACATGTACACATGTGTAAGATGAATGATATATAATAGGAGACATCAACTATTCATGCACCAACTGTATAGATGTGTATTATGATTTAATATATAACAGTAGGGCCCTACTGTATATGTACTTACTGTATGCATGCTTATGATGAGTAATATAATACAGTAATAGAAATCAACTTTCAGTTACTAAGTGTATATGTGTGTACCTGCATCGATGTTGCCCAGTCCGAACTAGGCTGCATCAAATTTCTGCCCTTGGCCGCTCTTTGGGCTTGCTGCGGGGGCTGAAAACGTAATTCCTTGAGATTTAGCCACAAAATCATAATCAATGTCGAGCTAATTCCCGAGAAAAACTCTTCAGTGTATAATAAAATTGTGTTTCACATAGGACATCACTGAGGAATTCTCAAGTCTTCTATTTTAAATTTTAATTTATAACAATATTATAACATTATTGTTTTTTTTACATAAATTGTCTCATAATAAATGTGTATAATATATAAAATTTTACTTCAATTTATTCACCATTGATGGATGGTTCACTAAGAAGTAATTTTATGAAAGAGTTTTCAATATAGTATTGAATTTCGTTAACAAATAAGCCCTTACAGTACTTGTAAAATAGTAACGCATTTTCAAATGTGTGTAAATATTTTGTTTATATCCACAGTCTGCATTAGGATATTTTATATATATATATATATATATATATATATAAAAGCTTATATATATATATATATATATATATATATATATATATTAACACAAAACTCTTGTGAAAATAAAAATTGTTCAAAATTGTTCATTCTGACAGTGAAAAAGGATAAGGTAACTGTATCATTGTAAATCTAAGATTGTTAACCGGGTGGCACCTGATCATCGCTACGTGTACATTTATTTTTTGATATTATGAGTATTATTCTGGAAAGGGAAGAATGACAAACGGGCATTAATACAAAACACGGTTAATTCATCCATGAGAAAGGTGGATGGAAGTAACTTGATATTTCATTCCATATTCTGAAATACAGATATTCAAGCTTAAGATATGTATTTCACATCTCTGTTCTGAAAATATGTCTGTCCTGATTCCTCGTTCTTTTTCTCTGCTGTGAAGTATTCACCACATTCACTTATCTCTCCCCCCCCCCCGTTATCATTGATTGTACTTTCATTCTGAACCAAAGCTACTTGTATGCTGACCCACACTGAAAGCATTACTTCCATATCAACCACTTATAGCATTTTATACAAGCTTTTCAACCTATCAAACGATAAATCTAAGATGGTGATAACCAAAGAAGAGCACTTGGAGACCATTTCATCCTTGGTATGATTCTTATACAGACTTCCATCACCCTACGTTTCACCCACAGAACAGACGTATATTGCTTTTAACACCCTATTGTCTAGAGTGTAGAGTTCCACTTACTTGAGCATTCGGTGGACAAACTCCTCCAGCCTGCTGGTAAAATCAACACTTCAAATTAGTAAAACGTAAAAAATTACGTAAAACCTATGTTACTTTAGTAATTCCAAAAAAGTTACAATGTTGTGGACTGTTAAATCTAATTATGGATTTCATAGTATATCCAACTATATTAATAGTACACAGAGCTCATATAAACAGGAAATATAATTTTGAGCAAAGCTATTTTGGCTTTATATATTAACTTTATTGTTACATTAGTAATTTTTTTGCTATTTTTCTATAAGTTATTTTATATATACTAATTACCATTTATAAAATATTATCGAATATATTACTCTGAAGGTGGTATAAGAGGTTCTTGGCAATGGTCTTTTTTATTTAGAAGAAATATTTCTAAAATTGTTTTATCACTCTATGACGATCTATCTTAAACCTATAAAGTACAAATAGCTACAAAATACCTCTCTAGCACTGTATATAAATCATGTTACGGACATTACCCCATGTAAGAGCCAGTGAGACGAGTAAAATAAGTACATGATCAAAGGAGTTGTTAAGCTTATTAATATTTTAGGTTAAGCTTTGGTCAGTCAATTTATTGCATTAGTTTTCCTTGTAAGTGGTAACACTGAGTTTAAAGTTACAAGGCTCAAGCCATGTGCTGTTGATGTTTGATTATAATATAACCATTATTTTCAAGCCACCTAACATATGGCTTAGATATATCTAGTTGCTACCAACCATATTATAACATTCAGCAAATATTTACACAGTTTTTTGGAAGTAAAAAATGTTAAGTGGATGTAATTAGTTAATAGGCTATTATGAAACTTTTCAATAAGGATAGTAAATTTGGAAATTATTAGCAAACATTTCATCTAGAGATTGTGTTCCATTAAAGAGTGACCATAGGTTTGAAATCAACGAATTGCAAAGCTTAGGGCAATGTGAAAAGCTATATTTAATACTTAAGTACTTGTAGTTTAATTTTTAAAACATCTTATTTTAACACCTAAAAAGAAGACTAAATTTTCTACTTCAAATTATTAAATTTACTGAATATTTATAAAAATATGTAAGTCTGCTTGTTTTAAATTTAATACAAAACATGCGTAAATAGGAGTAAATTATAATTCTTTAATTTAACAGAAATTTAAATTATATTTTAGTTTTTTTTGGGGAAAAATTTTGGTAATAAATAAAACTATTCTAAAAGCTCAAACATGAAAAAACTATATTGCAGGTCTTATAGTGAATTAGCACTGAGATTAAAATAATATCTATAACAATAAAATTAATAATGTAATAATAATTAATTAACAATGTAACTATGTTAGTTATTTAATATCAAAAAGCAACTGTATAGTGGTTAAATAAACCTTTCAAAATAGTTTATCATTTCAATACAATTTTAACGCAGGTTTAATAAAAATTGCAACACTTTATCAAATATATATTTCGCTGCTCAACAGCTTAAGTTAAATGAACATTTTAATTCTCATTAAACTCCTATATTATATCAAGAAGCTATAAAAAAACCCAAAACTATACTACTTTGTGTAAACATTTCCAGCCAAGTTATACAGTTACAAAATATAAATGTAATATTTTAATTGGGTTAATTTTAAAATATTCATTTTGATTTTCTTTGTAAAACCGTAGTAAATTATACTTAAAACTAAATGTGTAAACATATTTCAATTTATATAAATAAACGAATTCAGCAACAAATAATTTACAAATGACAATCAAAACAAAGGTAATATAATTACACTTATAGAAATAAATACGATGTAATTTATGGCTCATTAGAGTGTGCTCTATCGCATATCCAATTTGTAATATATTACGAAATTCATGTTCACGTTTATTTTAAAATAGTATTTTAGTCCTCCTTGCAGTTCTTAACTCTATCCAGAGTGCCTCCCTCACAATAAAGTGAAAGTTACTTTTTAACGTTGATTTTCCTGAGATCGCTACTGTAACCCTCATGTTAAAGAACTGCATTACATAAAGCCGTTAATAAATAACAGTGACACAAACATAACCTGTAATACACACACCTGTTGTTGTTGTTGTTGTCGTTGCGGACTGCGGGATCTGTCTCTGCGAGCAGGAGGAGTCTGCGTTCACAACAGTTTCTAACGTTAATCCAATTTAAGTAAATTTAAAATCTATGGAAAACTTAGTTATACATGTATATGGATAAAAATATCATGGATATGAAAATAATTATATGCTTTCTCAAAACAGTCGGTGGTTTTATGAAATGTATTCCTTGCAGGTTTCAGCAACAAGTTGCGGAATAATAGGTGGAGATTCTAAGGAGGAATACTAAATACATATTGTAAAAGACTCTAACAACATTAATATCACATATTATTCATCAAGCAATTATAAATTTAACATTATTTGTCGAAAACACCTAATTCATCTTACAAAATAAGTTGTTATACCTTTGTGAGTTGAGTTAATTCTTGGAACACCTTAAGTATGTATGTGAATTCTCTTTCAAATGATACGCTGTTCCTTGTACATTGGTTGCTTTATGTAACTACGCAAATTCAATTTTCAGAGTATTTTCAGAATATCTAAAATCTACTATATCTATCATAAATTTTCATAACTATTTTAGTCAAATATTAAGACACCTAAATATTCCAAGAATTTATAAAATAATTTTTATGAATTTTTAACACAGTGAATGTATTAGGGACCCGACAAGCACTCGAAGTCCTGTCGTTGTACGTCCGTCAGTGTTTCCGTCTGTGCGATAACTGAATATCCCTATAGATTTAGAGGTGAAACTACCAAAGAACAGTCCGTCCGTCTGTCTATCCATCTACTCGTCTGTGGCAAAACTCTTGATAGAACGGTTCTATAAACTTGAAACAAGGTACATGAGTTCCCTTAGTCCAAGGAATATCCCTATTGATTAAGAAGTCAAATACCAAAGAGCAGTCCGTCCGTCTGTCTATCCATCTACTCGTCTGTAGCGAAAACTCCTGATAGAACGGTTCTATAAACTTGGAACATGGTACATGAGTTCCCTTAGTCCAAGGAATATCCCTATTGATTAAGAAGTCAAATACCAAAGAGCAGTCCGTCCGTCTGTCTATCCATCTACTCGTCTATGCGAAATCTTGTGATAGAACGGTTCTATAAACTTGAAACATGGTACATCAGTTCCCTTAGTCCAAGGAATATCCCTATTGATTAAGAAGTCAAAATACCAAAGAGCAGTTCGTCCGTCTGTCTATCCATCTACTCGTCGTTGCGAAAACTCTTGATAGAACGGTTCTATAAACTTGAAACATGGTACATCAGTTCCCTTAGTCCAAGGAATATCCCTATTGATTAAGAAGTCAAATACCAAAGAGCAGTCCGTCCGTCTGTCTATCCATCTACTCGTCTGTAAGAAATCTCCTGATAGAACGGTTCTATAAACTTGGAACATGGTACATGAGTTCCCTTAGTCCAAGGAATATCGCTATTGATTAAGAAGTCAAAATACCAAAGAGCAGTCCGTCCGTCTGTCTATCCATCTACTCGTCGTTGCGAAAACTCCTGATAGAACGGTTCTATAAACTTGGAACATGGTACATCAGTTCCCTTAGTCCAAGGAATATCGCTATTGATTAAGAAGTCAAAATACCAAAGAGCAGTCCGTCCGTCTGTCTATCCATCTACTCGTCGTTGCGAAAACTCTTGATAGAACGGTTCTATAAACTTGAAACATGGTACATCAGTTCCTCTTAGTCCAAGGAATATCGCTATTGATTAAGAAGTCAAAATACCAAAGAGTAGTTCGTCAGTCTGTCTATACATCTACTCGTCTGTGCGAAAACTCTTGATAGAACGGTTCTATAAACTTTGAACATGGTACATGAGTTCCTGTAGTACAAGGAATATCGCATTTGATTAAGAAGTCAAAATACCAAAGAGTAGTTCGTCAGTCTGTCTATACATCTGCTCGTTTGTGTGAAAACTCTTGATAGAACAGTTCTATAAACTTGGGACATGGTACATCAGTTCCTAATAGTCCAATAAATATCCCTATATATTTAGAGGTGAAAAGACCAAAGAGCAGTTCGTCAGTCTGTCTATCCATCTACTCGTCGTTGCGGAAACTCCTTATAGAACAGTTCTATGCACTTGGAACATTGCATATGAGTCAAACATTGATTAAGAAGTCAAAATACCAAAGAGCAGTCCGTCTGTCTATCTGTACGTTCGCCTGTCTGCGCGCTGTCTTTTTCGTTACCTTCAATTGGATCCTGCATTACCCTTTTGTATCGGTTTAATTAAGGTGAACAGGTATATTTAGTCTATTTATATCCATTATAAGTTTCGCAATACGTACAACCAATCCAGTCAAATTTACACATTCCTCCCACCAATATACTTTTCAACATCAATCACTTGCATGTTTCAGTGAACATGCTGAATGATATTTTTACATATATATACTGTATAAATCTCACCGCAGGAGCTCCAAATCCCCACTCAGCGCTGGGCTGCATCAGGTTTCTACCGCGGGGCGCTCTCTCGGCCACAGGTACCTGATTAGAAATCATAAAATTAAAGATTTCTTAAACCATAACAGTGTCCTTACAATCTAAAATCTGGTAAATGTGTAGCTCTTTAATTACAAGCAAATTACTAAATATATTCCTACTTTTTAATGATACATGCTATCATTAAAAAGTAGGAATTATACGAATCTTTTATTTATGTTAACTTCTACAAGTTACTATTTACATCATACACCATTTCATAGTTTTTTAACACAAGAACACTATTATAAATACGGGTTACTTTCCCACATTATAAAATAGTGGAACTTGTACTACAAGAAATTTAACTACATTCTTTTCAAGAGATCTCTTCGTTTAATATGTGCTGTAGTAATTTGAGACTGACCAGCATTAGGGTATTACAATAATGAGTTTTAACTGTCTTCTTTCTATTTCTCTTAGCTTCTTGGCTTAAAACCGTTAATGTTAAGACATAATATTTCGGCTGCATTACACTTATTACACTTATGTTTAATTTACTTGCTCTTAGGTGCATCATGCGCTCTTAGCATCGACTGCTTAACTGTCTAAGAATATCATTGATGTCGTATCTCATTGAAAATACTGGCCTTCTTTATTTTCTCACAAAGCTTTTTTTAAAAACGCTACTCAATTTCAAATCGGCCTCTATGTGCTAAATATGGGTCAGGTTAATTTGTAATTTTACGTAGATAACATTTTTTTTTTAAGTTTCCTACTTTTACCAACATTTGGTCCAGTAACAGGAAAATGAACTAATTTTTGTCCATACTTTACTCTAAAGCCCTCTTACATTCTGAATTCCACCTTTTTACGTCACAGATAAATAAACAGTTATAGAAAAAAAGTAAAAAAGTAAAGAATGTCTTAGGCGAAGTTAGGGCTAAGAAGCCCTCTCTAACACTTAACCTGGGGACCAACGGCTTAAAGGTGACTTCCGAACCACCACCAATGGCCGGGCAGGCGGGCCGCTTGCAAGGACAGGATCGCTCAGCGGTCACCTGTCCAAGCAGCAGCCACGCTCGGCGTTGCTTGATCTGGTTATCTTGCGATAACCGCCGTACCCACTACACTGCGCCATTGGCAATGAATACACTGCTTATGTCAGTGTTACGTGAAAAGCATATGACCCCGTGTGTACGGTAGATAGCCTTTTGTTTTTTACACAAATTTCAGAAATTATATGTCCTTTTACCTATTAGCCAATTATCTTTGACTTCTTTCTATTGTATATTCTATTTTTTGTATTTATTATTGCTTAATATTTTAAATTGTATTACTTATTATTTTGAGCCACAGTCTACGTCTATCTTAAGAAATGTACATTTTTTTCTGTGTTTCTATCACGTTAGGGACAACTTCTTAGCACCTTTTGGCTTCCGGGAAAGCGCCCACACTCAGCCTGTGTTGCTTTTATATTACTTTTTACTTTGTTGGGTGTTTGGTGTTATATAATAGTTAAGGTACAAAATGCATATTGAGTGTATTTTTTTCAATACTTAACTACATATCCCAACCCTAATTTGTGCTTTCAAGTACTCCTCTTTCAATCGCATACTACTTTATAAAGAAATATGTTATTTATTTATTGTTAATTTCATCAGTTATTATTTTTTACTTACTGCAGGTTTTTTACATTCTGGCGGTGGTTCCTGAAAACCACACAGAAATATAAGTATGAGTGTACAAAAATCAAACTAACAACTAACGCTTTAATTCCAATTAATGACATACTTATTTTACCTATTTTTTTATATAGTGATATAATAGAACGTTACCGTATTATTATAGGTAAAACATTTCTAATACTAACATTATGAATCAAAGTAATCGCTTAAAGTGAAAACTATCGCTCCATTTAGTTCTAACTCTGAACTTAAACATAATATTTTCTTAGTTGATTAAGTATTAGTTAAATTTGTATTTTATTTTAGTATTTTATATAACAGATTAAGAATGTTCTATGGTTTATTCACTATGACTATACTTTGAAACTTATATCTAAAACATTTAAAAAAAAAACAGTAAGGCGAATGGTGTTCAACTATTAAGGTGTCTGTCTTTGGGGACAACATATATGGCCATATTTATTCTGAAAACTTTCTTAAAAACAAAACCAATAAAACTTGGAACATACGGAGAGAAACATAAAAACACAAAACATTTATTCATCATATTTTTTTATAGAAGTTGAAAGTCATCCCTAGCAATTATGGACATATTGTTCTAAAATAATCTTTCTTATATAGCTTAATTTACATTATTTACGGTTTTCACGAGTTTTACAATAAAAATCACAGATTTTATTAAACGAAAACAATAAAAAATTTAAACGGTTCAATAGAGTATCTGTATAAAAAGTTATATTTTATATTTTAAACACTTTGCAGTCATGTTCACAGCATTTTTATGAGTACAATAAGTTGGCAGTATAATCCAAATCAATAAATATTGCTTTCTATAATTGAAATAATTAAAAATATTTCAATCATTCATTTTATACAAAGATAATACTATAATGCCATAAAACATAGTATATTTGTATAATATATTTATGTCATGTACAGGGTGTTTCGTGAGAGGTTGGCACAACTTCAGGATGTGATAGTAGACACGAAAACAAGCAAAAAGATTATATGAACTTATGTCCTATTTCGCTTCTTTTAGTGTCTGTCTGTCCATATGTGTTTCTTATTTAAAAATAGTATATCAGAATCTGTGGGAGCAAATAACAAGAAACTTGGTAGTTATATTAGGCTAATTAAAGGACAAATTTTTAAACATAAATACGTATTATCACTTTCCATTTCAAAATAATGGTATTTAAAAGTTTTAAAACTTTTTAAAATGTTATACAAAGGTGTTATAAAATGCTATGATGGCATAAAACTTATTAGTTTGTATAATATATATTGGTGTCATATATGGAGTATATATTTGTAATATGTATTTCTTACTAGCTTATTTTATTAACTACTTACAGCTGGTGGACACACAGGTGATTTTTTCTGAAAGTAAATAAATCACAGGATTAATCAATGTTACATAAACTATAGAAATAAAAGTTAATACAAATTTTAATTAAAATTTATTAAAAAACAAATACTTTTAGGGTAACATTTTATTTTTTTAAGTTGTTTGTTTTCAGTGAAAACATTTTCAGACCCATATAACTGAAACCCACTTTCATTTCAGTTATGTGGGTCTGACGATGTTTTCACTGATAACGAAAGCCTCACAGAAATAAAATTTAATTATTATTGGATGTTGAGCTGCTTCTTACTGAACCTGAGTTACTTGACTTCGTTGCCTTTTAATAACAACCAAGGAAAATCTAAACTCACTCACTGAAATTAATTTAGAACTAGTCATCAGAATTCGTTAGTTAATCTAGGAATTCGTAAACGCAGTTCCTAGGTCTGACCATCGGATGGCACTGCAACTGTTCTTTCAATGAGCTTAAGTGTTTAACATTCTCTGTAATAGTAACGGTCTTATAGTCGATATATCCCACCAGGAGTCTCTCTGGTCATAAATTGAGTCCATAAGTTCAACATTTCTCATTGAACTTAAAAAGTGACGAATGGAAAAAATATCACAAAATCATTGTTTTGGACAGCAAGAAAACTAAATATACTTTTTTATTACCTGACAACAAGAAACTGAGAAACATTTCATAGTCTTACAGCAACCTTCGCGCTACTTTAGATATAGCAGGATATTTGGGTGGGATAAGTTAAGAATGGGGGCATCGGCATCACCATGAGAAAGGATAGCGACACATATATTATTTTGGAAGATTGTGAGTTCCAGCCTTTTCCAGTCAAAGTGGGCAAGGGACAGAACTCCCACACGTGTAGGCTAGCAACAATCTTTAACACGAAGGGGGTTTAAACCAGCCCAAAATACAGGCTCTAGACCTATCTTGAAACCCTTTATCCCAATATCTCGATATTTGCGGTGTAAAATATACCGCTCCTGGACATCCATGGGTTTCCTCAGGTGTAGGTTATTCAACGGTACTGCTGTGCCCAGTCTAGGATTCAATAGAAGGAATAAACCAGCTAGAAGTAATCTCTCCTGCACTCTCTGGAGTGCAACTTCCTTAGTGATCACCCTTTAAGTGCCGAGTTTTAAACGGAGCTGTGATCCGGGTTAATTTGCCACGCAGAGAATTTCTTACATAGCAGCACACGTGTAGCTTGTTTCTCTTCCAACATGATCAACTTCAGCAACCTCTTCATTTACTAAACTTCTGCAAGAATATCGTGATTCGCCAAGTCAGATCGTGGTTGAGTACACCTCCCGAGTACCGTCATTCTCAGACAAGTTACACTCTCATATGAAATTGATAAACATCTTTATCATCGTTACAAATAGTTCCTGTCATGAGGACTGATAAACGATTAAAATTAAAAATAATACAATAGCAACTACAAAAACGCAATTTAAAACAATAACGTTCTGGTTCTATCTTACAGGTAAAACTTAACCAACTGCTTTCGTAATAGTTCCTCAGTTCACCGTCAGAGTGTAGTAACAAGGAGGAAAGTGGAAGTTAAGGAGTTCTATAGTTTTTCTCAGAGCCCATACGAACTGTGAATTAGCTTGAAGCTTTCATTCATGCACCATTTGCTCATCAATGGTTTCTAACGTTAGAATCTTTTTTCCAGAGTCGTTTTAATGATATAGATTAATATACTCACCATTAGTTTATAGAACAATACTAAAACTATGCTCTATACAAAGACTTACTAAAATATATATAGCTGTGGAATTTTATGGCTTATTTAAATTGCTGACTTTTGTCTGTCAATATATTTGGATGTGATTAGCGATCCCCAAACTTACATCGTGAGGGGTTCACCTGCTCACGACTGGAGACCAGGATATCATTCTCGCTTTCCTATCACAAGTTAAAGTTGTTCCGGTTTGATTAGCGAAATCCAGACAACTGGAAACACATTATAAATCCAAAACCCTCAGGTTCGTATTCCACTTACAAAACCATTATATAGTATTGCATATAAATGGGAATATAAAGAGTTATTGATTTGATTAAATGACAAGGTGTATGGACAGACGACTAGATTAAAATGTTTGTACTTTAGAGTAAATATTGTAGATAAATTTGCATTAATGCTGTCCTGGAACCGTGCTATGCAGAGTACTTGCTTTTGGAGTGTTCTACTACTGATGTATCTGTGAAGTCACTGAAAATACATCGTATTTACTTAAATATTTTATCAATTACTTACAGGTGGTGGACAAGCAGGTTCCTGAAAACAGAGAAATATCAACATTAAAAATTAATTCGTAATTAAATAGATAAAATTAATTTCTCCATTCCAATATAAATGTATCAAAATTTGAGCACAATATTTTAGACCATTTTTAATTTTAGATTTACACGCATCTCCTCTACCTGCGTGGCTAGCCAGCACGGTCACCCTTACAGAGCACTCACTTGCGCAATTGTCGTGTCGGGTACAATATGGTCATGGCAGTAGTAGTTGAGGCTTACATTTATGGTGTCATGGCAGTAGTTGTTGAGGCTTACCATTATCCTTGTTGGCTTCAATTACAGTTGAACTAAGTTTCCTGACATGTCTAGCATACCAAGGGCTCTAAACTTAAATAGAAAATCTTCCTTACTTTGCTATTAACAGAAAGAGACTTTACAATTAATGTTGAAGTGCCATAATAAAATTGTTGCTACAGAGGTTGTAATGTTCAGCAGCGGACTATACAAGAGAGGAAAGGGGTTTTAAGAATGGAACTGATACACCATTTATTCGCTTAACAGGTTGCAGTCGAGTCCATTGCATGCAGCATTATCCAATTGGAAGCATCATTTATCAAATAATTCAAAATGCTGGACTGATAGATTGATTATTGACCCTGCAGCAAATCTTCAGCGTATCTACTAGTACTGGTGTTGTCTTACATGCCTGGAAGGACCTTAGTGACAATTTCCATAAGCAGCCGATATGTGAAAACCTAACTTATCACAGATTCACTGGAAACTCCTTTAGAACGACCTAATTGTATGTGTTTTGTTATCTTGCATAGTCCCAGTTGTATGTGTTTGGTGTCTTGCATAGTCCAGTTGTATGTGTTTGGTGTCTTGCATAGTCCCAGTTGTATGTGTTTGGTGTCTTGCATAGTCCCAATTGTATGTGTTTGGTGTCTTGCATAGTCCCAATTGTATGTGTTTGGTGTCTTGCATAGTCCAGTTGTATGTGTTTGGTGTCTTGCATAGTCCCAATTGTATGTGTTTGGTGTCTTGCATAGTCCCAGTTGTATGTGTTTGGTGTCTTGCATAGTTCCAATTGTATGAGACAGGACAGACTCTATGAGAAGGAGAATCTGCAGGACGTCTCTTGGGAAGGCCTCGAAATGCGACTTGTATTGAAAAGAGTAGATAAAACCATCTACAATAAGAGCTCTTATGTTTAGGTTCATCGACAGTGTAAGAAGTCTACTCAAGACTATCATGTAACTTAATCCACAGATTCATTATTGATATCCTTAAGTCCTCCTACTTGTTACACTTTCTCTGGATAATATCACAAACATAATCCTACTAATCCCTAACTCAAGTACGGTCTATGTGTGTTCCAATTGTGATGTCATTATAATTTATATTATTTATTTAGCACTCAGTACTCCAATAAGTTATAAAATCCCTTTTTACAAACGTATTTCTTTACTTATACTGTAATCTATCTTACCTCCGCTCCAAACCACCCAGCGCTGGGCTGCATCAGGTTTCTGCCGCGGGGAGCTCTCTCGGCCACAGGTGGCTGCTGCACCTGGAATGTATTACCAATATTTGTAAAATTACTAAGTATTTTATAGATACATGCACTAAAAAATCTATAAAATCATGTATAGATAAGAGTACTTCATAGATAACTTTAAAAATCACAACCTAGAAAACAATAAAAGCAGTACAGAACAGCATATTTTATTTTTGACTGCAAAGTAAGATTGTAAACTTAAACTTTATTGGAAAGTACTAAAATTAATAAATGACCAAAAACAATTGTTCAAAATAAAATTATTATATTTTTGAGAACAACTAATAATTTCACTGCCTTATACAGTATATTTTACGTCATTTAAAAGCGTGATTTTTTTATTTATTAATGAGTCTATGTATGTATCTACACAATAGATTTACATATTTACACTTATTTTTCATTTATTGTTAGTGTATTTTATATTTTATAAAACAAAATGGTGATGTTTTCTGAAAGATGCCCAGTACCACTTATAATAGCTTTGTGCAATAACTTACCAATAGTATTAAAAATTAGACTATTATTTTTATTAGTACTATTTAATACATTTTACGTACTGCAGGTGATGTAAATACTGCTTTTTCAATCGCATAATACTTTATTAAAAATTTTATTATTTCATCAGTTATTATTTTTTACTTACCGCAGGTGGTGGGCATTCTGGTGGTGGTTCCTGAAAACCACAAAGAAATATAAATACGATTGTACAAAAATCAATTTATTAAGTAACGAAGAACCAATTCATGACATACTTATTTTACTTATTTTTCATATATAACGTATCATAGAACATTTACTTACTTATTCTATGTCAAAAATACTAAAGTTATAAATGAAAAAAACCGCTTAAAATAAAAACTATAAATAAAAACTCCAGTTACTTCTAACTCTGAACTTAATGATAATATTTTCTTAGTTGATTGAATATGAGCTACATATTTTTAATTTATGTAAGAGATTACGATTGTTCTTATGTTTATTCACTATGATTATATTTTGAAAATTTTTGTCTAAAAACATTAACCAAAAAAACAGTATCACGTATTGTAGTCTAAAAATTAAGGTCTTAAGGTATATCATATATGGCCATATTTTTTCTGAAAACTTTCTAATAAAAAAAAAAACCAATAAAATATCAAATAACATTTTAAACTTACCGAGAGAAAAATATAAATACAAAATATTTTGATTCATCATATTGAATATAGAACTTAGGATAAAGTCGTCCTTAGCATTTAAGGCAAATTCTTCTAAAATAACTTTTTTATATAGCTTAATATTGATTATTTTCTGTTTTCCTAAGTTTTACCATAAAGTTCACATATTTGATTAAACATAAACAAACATATTAAAGTTTAACAGGTCACTAGAGTATCAGTGTAATTTGTTACATTATATATATATATATATATATATATATATTATATATATATATATATATATATATATAATAATGAATGTTTGTGTGTTTGTCCTTTATGGAATTGTAATCTATTTGACCGATCATTACGAAAATTTGTATGTATAATATGTATTTTTCCACGAAGAAGGTTCCTATGTTATGTCTATTGATGTAACTCGCCTCCAGGTGGCGTTGCCAAAGATAATAGTTTTCAAAGCACCTGTACATTATAAACTGCAATTACGAGACAGTCACGAATATTTAATAGCCAAACACTATTTGAAGGCGCTAAGTTATGATGTATATTTTTGTCTTGAAGATAAATTTCTGGTTGAACTTAAAGCGTGAGTGTTAGAATACTTTATAATAAAAACACATGTACGTGTACAATGGCTATAAATATATACAGATTTTTTTGATCGTGGCAACAAAGCAAACTCTACATCGGCGTTGGAAATATAATTTACTTGAGCCAGAAGTGCACATACATGGGTAACGCTTACGAAAAGCGTGCGAAGCCGCGGGAAACAGCTAGTTTCTATACAAAAATTGTTATATTGATAACAAAGTAATTTCCATAGCATTTTATGACTAAAGTAAGTTGGCAGTGAAACCTAAATCAATAGAAATTGATTTTTATTATTTAAATAATTGGAAATATTCTATTTATTCTTGTCATATAAATGTAATACTATAATCCATAATTACTAAAAAAATTTTATTTTTTACAGTATATATATTTGTGTCATATATCATTTAGAATATGTAGTTCTATTTTCAATATTATATATTTTATTAAATACTTACAGCTGGGGGACACACAGGTGATTTTTTCTTCTGAAAGAAAATTAAATCACAGGATTAATCATTATTGCATAGCTATAAAAATAAAATATGTTTTGTTTGAACGACTAAACAATAAACCAAAGATTTTGAAACAACTCACAGTTAATAAGCTCTCTGAAGCCGTCATTAATGCAATATTTGCTCATAAAAGTTTTCTACCGTCACTAAGCTAGAAGAATTATTTTCCTCGCCCATATACTGCATGTTGCAGTTGATCCGGATTGGTTAACAAAACTCTGACAGCTGGAAACAAATTATAAAACCCACTTCCTCGGGTTTCTATTCCATTTAAAAAACCATGATCTTATATCTCTTATCATCAAAAATTACAGATTAGATCGAGTGAATGTGGTTTAATGAAGATTTCATGATTGAATGAATTTATATTAATGGACTAATTCGTTTAAAAGTTTTATATATAGATATAAGTAAATAGTATATGTAATTTTTCAGAAATCCAGTGTTACGACTTCAAAGAGCACTTGCTTTTAAGTGTTTTATGACTGTTCTATCTGTTATAATAGGTGTTTCTACTTTATTGTATTATCAATTACTTACTGGTGGACAAACAGTTTCCGCTTCCTGAAAAAAGAAGTATCATCATTAAGAATTACTTCATATTTAAATAAATAAAATTTATTTCTCTATACAAATGTATCGAAACCAAAGACTTTTGCTCCTAAAAATTTAACTCCATTTTGATTTAAAAGGGATTGTTATAAGAATTTACATTTTTACATTGTGAACTATATCTAGAATAGTGTCCACAAATAACGCGTCCACTAATAATGGTCTCAAGACCACATTGTGGGTTGTGTACCAACCGTATACTACAAAAGACCAATAGATGGGCTATGCCTATACAGGGTGATTCACAAATATATGCAGACCTCATTCTACATATAAAAATAATTCAAATAAAGTATACATATACATTGATCCAGAAATTCTCCGTTAGCAAGTTACGTCTAGCGAAAGATTTTGCTCGGATATCAGCTCACCATCTAAAACAAGGTTTTCTTGATATCGTGGCAAGGTAGAGGGAATTCTATTGTTTCTTATGGATTTAACTAGAAAAATTGAATCAAACAGGCCCCGGAAATGCACGTTTAGTGGTTTCTGAGAAAACCACTGTCAAATTAAAAACATGGAGTGAAAAACACAATTTTTCGTCTTTGGGAAACAATAATACTGTTATTGCCCCAAGAAACAGATCAGATTTTAAATCAAACTTGTTGAAAACTGTATTTTAAAAATATAACTGTCCGAATAAAGTATACAGAGAGCGAATAGATGTTTGATTACATGAATTTTTATTCATATACAAGTGGAACATACGGACTGAACCTTTCGCTAGCCGTAATTTGCTAAAAAATCATTTCCGGACTCATGTTTATACACATATCTATCTATATAAAAATGAATGTTTGTATGTATGTCCTTTATAGAATTAGAAACTATGTGACCGATCATTATCAAAATTTGTATGTATATGTATTTTTCCACGGAGAAGGTTTATATGCTATGCCCATTGGTGTAACTCGCCACCAGGCGGCGCTGCAAAATATAAAAGTTATCAAAGCACCTGCACATTACAAACTGCAATTACAAGAGAGGTACGTATATTAAATAGCCAAACATTATTTGAAGGCGCTAAGTTTTTATATTTGTCTGTAAAATAAATTTCTGGTTGAACTTTAAGCTTGAGTGTTAGACCACTTTAATGTACGTGTACAATGGCTATAAACATACACTTTTGACAGACTTTCTTGACTTCCTTGGCAACAAGGTAAACTCTACATCAGCGTTTGAAATATAATTCACTTGAACCATAAGTGCTCATATACGGACAAAACTTACGAAAAGCGTGCGAAGCCGCGGGAAACAGCTAGTTTTATATAAAACACCTAAACAACTAAAAATTGTTTACATTTACAAAGATTTTTTATAGCATTTAAGGTTTTAATCCGTATGAACTCGGTAGTAACGTAGCACTCTCTGTAAAGCAGCCACTTCTTAACCCCTTTCCAGTTTTATATTTAACCTGTGCCAATCACTCTGCATAGCACTCACTTGCGCCCTTGCCCCGTTCATGACACCTTTGTGGTTGTAGTTGATACTCACCATTAGTCTTGAATGTTACTACTCGCTATATACGTGTAGACGAGGCTAAGGATCTGCCTTTAATTTGTTTTAGAGAGATCCAGAGTACCACTCCATGATGCTGAGGTCGTATATGTTCAGCAGCTAATATGCATGGAATGCTATGAATGGTACACACATTATCTATCCTATGCTGGATTATCCAATTCGTTGCAGCATCTACCTATTCACTCATTATGCTAGATTGGATATAACTACGGACCCTAAAAGTTTTCAGAATAACTATTGGTCTCCTGTTTAACTAGAAAATTCACTAGAAGATTCCTCTAAGAACCCTATAGTAGTTTCCTTCGGAGTGAGCCTAATCTAAAAAGGTTACTTAAAATTCCTTCAAAATGACCCAGTTGCATACCAAGACTAAACATTGAAATTGTTAAACAACTGTTCAATGACACACAGTTAGTGCTGATACCTTGTGTAGCTCCAGAGGCTCGAGACAAGACATCCTCTGTGAAGAAAAATTTGCTTAGGGTCTCCTGAAATAGCTTCAAGAGTTTATCTTTACTGACCAGAGGGATAGGAAAAACCAACCAAGAAGATATGTTATGTGATGAATACCCATTGGTCTATATCGTATGTGTTCTTAAACATATATTAGTACGTTGTATTTACTCTACCACTTTACAATCCAATAAGTTATAAAATCCCTTTTAAAAACTGATTACTTCACTTATACCGTAATCTATCTTACCTCCGCTCCAAACCACCCAGCGCTGGGCTGCATCAGGTTTCTGCCGCGGGGCGCTCTCTCGGCCACAGGTGCCTGCTGCGCCTGTTAAATGGCACTTACCATAGTTTTCAAAATTGGCAAGTACTTTATGGAACCCATATAACTGTTCACTTTAACAATACTTTATGTGCAATGATTTACATATATATCGAAATATATTATAATAAAAATTATTACAATTAAGTCTGTAAAATACTATTTCTTGTTTAATTAAAATCTTATCCACGTTTACTGTATTTTGTATGACACTACTTTGAGCTACTGTTATTTCTCGTATCCTGCATTGCATAACGACAATAATTCATTCATAACTTTTATATTGATTACAATATTATGTTTTTAGCGAAGGAAACATGATTTCCCTGACACATTATTATAAAAGGAGAAGCCGATTTGTCCTTTCAAGCCTTATTCTGCCCGTCCTCGTGGGCCACTGGCCTGTGCAAGGATCTTATCAAACAGAATAAAGGGGAGAGTTGATACAATACAAGGGCAATGGTACTGATAAAAAGTGCAAGGGTCACAGATAGGATTCGAACCTTAGACCGTTCGGCCATCGGCACTCCCAATTTACTATCCTTAGTGATACAAAAAATCAGTAATACTACGTTTTGAGATTTGCAAACTGAAATCTCTTCTTCAAGTAAATAAGTAACCCAACACATAATTTCAAACTAGGGTTTTTGTGTATGTTTTGTTTATGTGTTAGGTTAGTTATGTACCTTAAGAAAAGATCAGATTGCAGATCTCGAAACGTAGTCTTACTGATTATTTTGTATCACTGAACGATGGAAAATGTCCAGAAAAATCATGTTCCCTTCACAATTCTTCCATCTTCAAAAACCAACTTCAAACAAATAACATTTTTTTATTTTTAACAATAGCATTTTAAAAATAAACGCCTTTTTTATTGCTCTGTTCATACAACCACAATGCAACACTCACAGAACTCTGATGAGTGAATTTGTACAATATTTTCATATTTATACATGTATTCATTTGTGAACAACAATGAACAACATTTCATGCACTGTTTAAATATTAAAAATTTCATACAGTTGTTATTCAAACATTTTTACTGTCTAATAACCTACCTTATTTACAAGTACGATTATTCTGTTGTGTTATTCAACATATGTTTGTTTTTAATAAGGACATAACAGTATTATAATATTTGAATCGCATATTAGTGTTACACTATAACTAAGCAGCGTATACGAATATGTCAAGTACAGATGTATTTAATATCATTCTGATTCCAGTCCGATTACAAAAAATTGTATATGTATTAAAATGGCAAAATTTGGAGCAGAGAAGTATGTGTTTACTCTTTTATTCTCGTTTAGTTTTTCTAACGTAAAATGGACCTTAAAACACGAGAAGAATATATATTTTCCCAATGATTATTAACTGTTTAAATTACAATTATTCTCGATTCTTTAGTTCATTAGTTATTTTCGCTACATTAGTATTGTTAGTTATTATTATAGATCCCAATGACTATTATGATCATTCTCGATTTTGGATTGTAATTTTTCCCTGATTCAAACTATTCCCCCATATTCAAGCAATGAAACACAGCCCCTCACTACAAGTATTTAAGTCTGTTAAAACGCACTTTTGAAAACACAATGAAGATAAGTAATAGACATAAATTAAAAAAGACAACATTTCTTTAAGTCCTGTGAGAGTAGGACAAGTTTTGAAACTTTATTGTGGTGCAGTATTTAACTGAACAACCAACCAATGATCTGACTAAATTTATTGTTTTTTTCTGAAAAAAACGGACACTTCAGTGCCTCCTACAATTTATGTCTAATAATTCTTAATCATATTTTCATCAGTTACTTTTCGCTTACATAGGTCTAACTGTACTTTAGTTGACACACTGGTATTGTCGGTACTATAATAAGTACGTATCGTCTGAATGTTACGTTTTAAAGTAATTAATTATATTATTTGACTTACGGCTGGTGCGGCAGGTGGTGCTTGCTGAAAGTCACAAAATACCTCAATTATTCATTACTATATAACTGAATTGAAAATGAATAAATATATTTATTGAAAAAAAAATATTATTTCTAACAAGTAACATTGCTTTTGGATTTTAGATCTAACTTGTTTAGATGCACATTATTAATGCTATTAAAAGAAATGGTTTGTTTTATTATTTGTAATTTGCCACAAATGGTTAATACAAACTACATAAAGTATCTTTAAAACCAAGCAATTAAATATTACTTCATTGTAAAATAAAAATAAAACTATAGACTATATGATTTAAAAAGTATCAATTCTACAAGATATGTTTGAACTGACTTTTGTAAATAGCTTTTATGTGCTAATTAAAACATCATATCTTCTTGTTTTATGTAATCACTAGAGTACAAACAGGTGACTAGATAAGATAAACATGGTGAAAATGGCAATATATATTTGCACATGTTTCTAATTGTTCTAGTTGTTGTTAATCTTTTTGTCGTTTAGTTTACTCGTTTTTTGTTGTTTTGATTTATTATATTTATTTTTATTTAATAAGATTAGTTATTGTTATTATCTTTGTTATTACTGTTAATCGTACTATGCTATTTAACTTAATTTAGTATAATGTCACAAGTCCACAGCATTAAAATAAACAACTATAAGGTAGACTGAATTATTTAGTAGGCTTAAGTATTGTCTAGCCAACGGTAACGTAATATTATGGCTAGTCATATTTCATATTTTTTATGTATGATATAATATTTTTAATAATCATGAATGGAAAAAATTATTTTATAACTGCTGTGATTAGTAGAACTAAGTTATTCTTGAATTTTAACCTTGTATATAACAGATACTATTGTTATTTCAATTTATTTTATATTTTGAAATATCATCTGTAAAAATATTTCCTCGGTCAATTATATAACATGCACTGCAAGTTAGCTTCTGTCTTTAAGCCTTTTTATCCATCCAGAAAATTTGCAATGCAATTACGAATGTAGATTAAAAACTTTTCTGAACTTGGGTGTACCCCTTTCTTAACTAACAATTACGAAGTTTAAATTGTGTTTCTTTTCGTTTTCAACAAGTTTATATTTTAATTTCATATTTGTAACGAATAGAAGTAAGTGTTATCTTTACAATAGCCACTTTACATGCAATGTTGTGTTTGCAGTTTTACGTTCATGACCATTATTTTTTTCAATAAGTACTTTAGGTTCCTTGTAATGTTATCTTCTCATGTATTAATTTTTTACAGGCTTCTAATGCTAAATACATACGGTCTGAAAGAAAAAGTTTGCATTTAAATATGACACTTTAAATGTAATAAAAATGTACACAGTTGTATTTAACAACTTTTGTTTTTAAGTTAATGGCGCCATTTTACTTATATGCTCAATACTTATTGCGGCTACCTTGATTATCAAAGAATGCTCATTTTAAAAATATAATAAATACGCATCCAAACTCTTTAGTTTTTCTGATATTGTCATATGTTACTCAAAAACCCCCAAACAGTATTTAAATAATTAAACATTCAAATTTAATATAGTTTACAAAAGAAAAAACAATTTAGATTCTCACTGAATGTATCTTTAAAAAGAGACATCTCCTTTAATGTTACGATCGTAGTAGACGATCTTAAAAGTACATTAAGTTAAACATTGTTCTTATAGGGAAATATTCAAGGTCATTTTCATAAACAATAGAATCGAGCAAGTTGACCGTCTTTTATTTATAAGTAATACATTTACTTTTAAATATTTGACTGCATGTTCCATTAAATCTTAGAGGGTAAACCCTCTTTACTTGATTAAAAAATATAATTAAATACATAGGTGTTAAAACATACAATTTCAATACACTTCATATTAATGCACATAGTAATTTGTTTCTACTGTATATAGTTATATTAATACGTTAGAATTTTTGAAGTTAGTAACAAATTAAAATGATAAAATAAGAATGTCCTACCAGTGGTATACATTTTTTTATAATAGCATTGTTACTCAACTTTTTTATCTTTATATACGATTTCAATCTGTATCACTTAGACCAGAAATCACTGCTCGTTACCTTTTGGATATCAATTTTTAGTTTTAATAATATCCTCAGTTTACTGTTTTAACAACAATTAAACATATTGTTGGATTTAGTTAGGCAACCCCTTTCTTTTGATATTTTAAATAAACATGTCACATATTGTTCAGTGCATAAAGTGCATCTTAAATAATTTTCATATTGAAAGTTTTGGTTAAGCCAAATTTGGTATCTAATCCAGTTAATAGCTCGTTATATCGTATTAAAATTTATGACCATAATCACTTTTTTCAACTCACCTCAGCAGGAGGACAAACCGGTGCTGCTCCCTGGAAGTCAAATAAATAAATAGTGCATTAGTCATTATTTCATTACTAAATTAATTAAAGCTATTCCATTATGTTTTTTTTATAAAACATCTACTAAGTAGTTTTTCGAGTAAATATTTAAGCTTATTGTTTATTTAAGTAGAATATATTTGTCAAAATCTTGATCCTTACTATAAATGCTAATGCTAAAAAACAAATGACTTCTTGGGGGAAAACTATTTTTGCATTAAGATATATTTATATTTAGGAAATAAATGGTTTGCTTTAATTTCCATTAGAGTAGGATATGAAAAGTTTCATTATTTTGAAAGTTTGAATTCTTTGCGGTATCAGCTATGCTTTTGTAAATATTTCAAACACCTTAAAATCGAAAATATAAGTTATACCGTAAATTAATAATTACGAGTACAAGTAATTTAAAATTATTTCCAATTTCTATAAGAATTTACCATAAATATACCATAAATATGATAACCATAACTCATATTGTTTTAAAACGTTTTTATTTCCTACACCTGATTTTTTTCTTAGAAGGAAAGATTTATCTGGACTGTTAATAGTTAAAGATACATTTGTATGCAAAAAACAAGGTATCTCATAACGGGCTACATATACTTCAGGAACTGATTCAATTGACAACACAAAAAACAATATAGCGTTATGTTCAAAAACTCTTTTCACCTGCTTATTTCACTGGTTGTTGCACAGAAAGAGTTGTAGATGGTATTCAAATAACCTGTTACCTAAATCCATAAATAAATGACGATCATACTAACTGACCTGGTCTGTTCTTACCTGTCGTTGTGGGCTACGAGATCTATCCCTGGCGGCAGCAGGAGACGCCTGCGTTCATAACAAATATTAATATTATTTTAATAATTGCTCGACAAAATAAAGTAATCTAAAAATTATATATTTTATTTAATACATTATTTTTATCTATCCGACGGAGGTATTTCCAAAATGTAGTATAGTAAATATGTTTTTTATTTATGTTTTGAAAATGGAAGATTCGCCTTCAATACTATTGGAAATATTCTACTTTAGAATGTACAGGACTAAAAACAAAGGTTGGAAAAACATTTCTTAAACACACATAGTAACTTGTTTCTATTGGTTGGTAACATGAATGTATTATAAATGTCGTAGTTGTTATTAACAAATGAAAATGTGGTAAAATAAAATATTTCCTATAATTGGTATAAATGTTTTAAGTTTCTCTTTAATCCTAGTATTTTTACTCAACTTTCGAAATTTATATAGGTTTTCACTTAGACCAGAAATCGCTGCACCTTGTGTATTTCATTTTTTTATTTTCAATAATCACCACCGTTCGTTGTTTTTTACAAAAAAAAAACTGAAATATCTAACTTCGTCAGACACATGAAATTAAGTTATTTCATTTTTCTAATGAATATCTTACTTTTTAGTTCAGACTTATGCCTTTCAGGCAACGTGAATTAATTTTGTTATAGCAATCACATTGTAGTCTTTTTTAAAAGCCTATCAAGTATGTAAATTCATAACTAAATATTTTTCCACATAGAAACTTTGATGATTCAGCAACCAAAATATTATCGATTGTTTTTAGGAAAATATATATTATTGTAACAAAAATGTTTGTAACTATTATTATAAATTATTATCAAACTAGTAACCATTAGTATAATATTTTGCTGATCTAAGGGTGTGTATCGGGTGTGAATCTACATTTTACAAGTTATTTTCATTTTTTTTTTAATCTAGGATAGATTTTTATCTACAAACAAATTTTAAAATCTAAAAAATATTTTTTATCAAAATTTCTGTTTGCTATTTTCTTGCTCCTGGTATTACATTACCTCACATAGCCTTGTATACTTGTTGCTAAACTACTTAATAATTGAGTGTGTTATTTGCATATTTTTAAATGTTGTGTAAACTCATGTGATTCATCAATGAGCAGGTAACATTAGCTGTTATTTACTTTGAATGAAGGATGGTCCTAAGTAAAGCCTTTTCTATTCTCTTTCTGTTTTCATTATACTTGTACGTTTTTTATGAAATCCCCCCGTTTTCGAGTTATTATACTTTTAAACTTATGTATGGCCACCATATTAAAACCTCATATGGTTGATATCTGTCACTTGTTTTAAAAACATATCCTAATTAGACTGAACATTTTGTCGGATTTGAATATTATTCAGCTTAAAGACTTTGTCCTAAATATTTTTTTCTAAAAATGTTTTCCTAAAAACACAAATAGACTAACGGATAGTGAACGAAGCGAGAAGGACTATACTTTATATGACATTTCTTACTTATATTGACATGACAAATCAAATTGTGAAGTTTGATACGGTAATTTGTGAACACCCTGTATATTCTACATTTAAGATCTATGTTGCTATGTTTCTATATAACTACTGAAATATCTCACCGGGGCTCCAAATCCCCATCCTTCGCTGGCCTGCATCAAATTTCTACCACGAGGGGCTCTCTCGGCTTGCTGGGCCTGGGCTGCTACAGCCGCTGCTTGCGCCTGAAAAAAGTCAGTCGTTCTTATTTTACAGCTTATTAATTAAATAATATAGAATAAAAAATATATAAATATTAACTTTGTTGCTACTGATCTAGTCAATAATCCGTACATCTTGTAGCACGGTCTGAAAATATATATGGGATATTTTTACACTCAGTTTTTTCTTACAAATTAATACTTAGACTTTACCGGTTACTTAATAAACAATTTCAGTATTAAGTACGGTTATCAAAGGAAATGGACAATTTATTAAGTGCGAAAATTAAAATCTTTTAAAATCGAATCAAATCGTATAACAAGTTACGCTCAATACGTACGATAGATTCCCTTTGTAATGGAATAATTATATTTACTGTATTTAAAGGCATATTTAATGTGTACTGGAAGACATGTTGATTTTTATTCATAAAAATCACAAAAACAAAGCTAAACTTCACACGCTTTTGTTTTCTTATTTTTAGTCGTAGGATTACCGAATATTTTAAAGTATAATTAAAAGGTAACCAAAAGCCTTATAGATATTTTTATCAGTTGTTAATAAAACAAACTTAAACTTGTTTACAATATAGAAGAAAACTTATAGAGCATTCTAGTTAATTATATTGCTGAGCTACATACATAATTTAAAAATAAGTGCGTAAAGTTTTTGAAGTCAGCATTGTTTGTATGGGTTAAAACTCAAGTTCGTTTCATTACATCCGGCTCTTAAGGAAAACTGCCATTTAACCATATTCGCTTACATTCAGTATGTTTCAATACAATAGTAAAAACATAATACTGGCAACATAAAAGAAATATGTTTTCCTGGTCGATATGAAATATTAATTTAATTTTAAATTGTACACATAGACAAAATTGTACATCGTATTGAATAAAGGTTAAAAAAATAATTTCATACCTGTTGTTGTGCAGCTTTTCGTCGATCAGTTGGCGGACAAGGTTCCTTAAAAAAACAAAAATAGTCAGCATTATTTAAAAACTAATATTATGTGGACTAAAATAGTAGTGTTTTTTTAAAAGTCCTCGTGCCTAACATTGGAATCAAATTTCATGTTAATTTTGTTTATTCAAAGAACCACTGTGTTTTAGTAACAATTAATCAATCAATCTCAAGTATTCAATTTGTTTGATGAATTCAATTTTATCTCTGATATTAGTGAACAACCAACTAGTAGGGGAGCCACTTCACTATCAATTCCAATTCATAGATCAACAATTTCTAATAGGTCGTTTAGTGTTCAGGCCGTGGCATTTCGCCTTTGGAACGCTCTCCCTGATGATATTGGAAGTATTGAGGGTCATACGTGCTTAGGGGCGAGGGTCAGGGACTTATTACTGGGGGCTGTGGTGGTGACGGCGGTGGTGCTTGCGGTGTGTGTGTGTGAGGTCAGACAGTGTGTTTGAAGCGGTTGAATGTGTTATTGGTCTTTCTATTTTCTCTGTTACATTGTTAGCTTCTTTTCTTTATCTTTATTAAGAATTATATTATCCAGTTCATTAGTTATTTTATGTAAATTAAGCAACTTCGTTTACACTTTGTTATAACGTATAAGTATGTTAACATTCTGCATGTTTCTATATTCAATTATTGTAAATGTACTGTATATGATACGAGATTGATTGAAAGATAGGGCTTTTCAGGCATAACTCCGCCTCTTTAATAAAGGCATTCCTCATTTCATAATTTTTTTTTTTTATTTCATTGTACTTTTCATGTTATATTTATAAAAACTTTAAAAACCAGTTAACAGTAGATTATTATGATCTATAATATAGTGAAACTGTTGTTATATACATTGGAAAGGAGCAGCAACTTGTAGTTCAGCTGAAAGCTAGTGTGAAATAAAATTGATCGCCCAACTGTCATAATTTATCTAGCTCTATATATTTTATATATAATTCTCTAACCATTTACAATTATAAATTTTACTTAAAACATATATTTAAACGGAATGAAATCTTCGTCAGGCATTCACGTTTTAAAATGCTCCAAAATGAATAAATTATTTATTTTCTTCATTTTAACAGTAAGTTAATAAATGCTATATGACAACCATATTAACAAATTACACTAACATTAATTTTATGGTAATATAATTTTTAAAATCTAAGAGGAAATAGTGTTTGAAAGGCGAAACCTGTTTAGAGATTCCATCACTTAATATATAACATAAATAGAAAAAAGTATTCTTTTGCGGTGTCAGACGGAATACATGAAAAGTTTCTCCCACTTTGTTAAGCATAACATTATTATTATTTAAGACTAATACAATTCTAAATTATTTATACATTTAATTTGTATAAGCTTAGACTCATCTTCTACTTCTATATATATATATATATATATATATATATATATATATATATATATTTATATGTGCACGAACAAAAGTATGAGAGAAATGTTGTTCAATGTTTTGAAAATTTACGTCAATATAATTATTTTAAGATAAACTAAAAATATTGCTTATTACGTTACATTATTAATGGATTTAAAATATAATATTTTCAAATACACATTGAAGTAATCCATCGTCATGGGGATTTGAAAAATGATTATCTATAGCATGTATGTTCAGATTTAACCAAGAAATATAACATTGCAACCAATATTCCTACGTGTTTAATATTTTTGTTGTTTGGCGTAAGTTTTTTAAATGATGAAGGAGCTATGTAATTGAATGTGTTCATATAAAAATTTAAATTTAGTTTAATTACTTTAAGTCCTACAATTAAATCTGTTCTAAATTACACCCAAAATAAAGACAAAAGACTTCGGTCTCAATAACTAATCACGGCTTGGTCTCGTGAATTTAATACGAGTATAAAAACCATGTAATAATTCAACCTACATTTTATTTGGCGCAGTCAAAGAGTTGAATGGTATATATGTATATTGTAGATGATAGGCTATACATCTGTATAATCTCGAGATGGCTGATTAAAGAATATTTCATTAAGCTTCAGATACAAAAGCATATAACCCAAAAAGCTTAATTCACAATATCTGTTATTTTAGAATCCTAAAAAGGCTAAAATAGTGTGTTGGATCAGTAACTTGAATATTTAAACATTCTGGATAATTTGGGGTACTGAATATCTGGTAACTTAATATACAAGTAGTTGGATAATATTTTACATTTTTAATTTGTTCCACATTTATTTATTTATTTATCAACGGTCAGTGCCATTTACACAAATGTACAAACAAGCAACTAGTACATACAAAAGTACAAATTACAACATAAGTTATCAACAATATTTACTAGATAGCTTCAAGATGTATATAAATAATTTCCAACAAATAATTATTTTAAATACACAAATAGTAACAACAAAGAGTATAAACTAAGCAACAATCAATAAATAATCTCTAACAACAATTGACTTCAACCAACCCAAGAACAATACTGATATGTAGGTATATAAATGCTATTAACTACAATGGGACCAACTAGCATTTGATCTAAATACATTTTAAATGCTATGCCTAAGAACAAAAAGAAGATAAGACTAGAAAAAGAATAAGTATAAAGAACACATTATTATATAGAACACATTAAATTATTATTCAAAAGAATCATATTTTGTAATAATAATTATCCATTAGTATCTCGTTTATATTTCATTAGTAAAAATAGTTTATATAACATAAGTCTTACCTCTTCTTGTGCATCACCCCAATTTATACTTGTTTTCATCAGGTTGCGACGAGCTGCCTGAAAATTGATACATTTCATTTACAACGAATTACGTGTGGCAGATAAGAGAGAAAATAATAGTTCTAGAGCACCCAAGTTAACCTAATACAGTCGCTTCGGTATATGGTACACACCGAACCAACAATTTCGCAATTTTAAATAAATAGGGTATATGATTCAAATGTTGGTTTTCCAACTCATAGGATATGGTTAAGGTGGCATTCTCTAATTACGTTGGGAAAGATATTAAACTTATTATTTATAATTGTTTTATTTACTTATTGTTTACGTACTTGTCCTCCAGTCGGCGGACAGACAGGTGCAGCACCACCTCCAGTCGCAGCGGCCTGTTAAAAAATTAAAAACTGCGTTAATAAATAATGATAGTTAATTGCCGAGTCACTTACATTTGAAAAAATTTTAAAAAATAGCCAAGTGTTCCAAGTTTTAAACAACGAGACACACACAGAAATCTTAAGAGCAAGGATACTTCTACATTCTTTACAGCTCCTATAATATGTAAACCACTTACAAAAAGACACTGGGCGATTTTAGTTTACGTAGTGTGGAGTAAAATACCCCTCCACCGCTGTGATGCCGCCCTCTACCAGTATCCCCACCACTGCTCGGCACTCGCCCGCTCACTCTATCCCCTGACCTGACCACTGCCACTTAGCGGCTAACCTCACACCAAAATGCAAGCTCCCTGGATACGCCTATGGCTATATTAGTCTGTTCAACTAATATAGTACGCTTGTAGGCCTATAGGCCTACTCAGAAAAATACAATGTACTTTTAGAATAGGTGAGTAGCTGCAAACAAAATGGCGCGAGTGATACACGATCCACACAGCTGATAAAACAGAGACGAAGAGATGCTTGTCACATCCCCACCATTGGAGGGGGTCCCTCCTGCGCGTGGCTGCAAAGATATTTTCTTCTGCGCAGGTTTCTTTGCGAACGGTTTATCTATAATATAAAATCTTCCTGTACATTTATTAGTGTCATTGGTTATATACCTGTTCTGCTGCTGCTTGAACGTCCTCCATTTGCATCATGTCCGGGACTTGAACAGGTCTCTGGTATTGCGGACGCCCGAAGCGGTCTCTGACAACTGTTTGCTGCTGTTGTTGCTGAAAATAAAATATAACATAAATAATTAATAAATTAATTTATAACATGAATAGTAAATTAATGAAAATAAATAATTTTACAGTATTTTGGTATTGTGAAAACTGTTTCTTCACTTTGAGCTAAATTCTAGTTTACATTACACTAATAACTGTACTAATTTAATTTAATTCCATTTTTAAATGTTCTATTTCTGAAAAACTAAAAAAAAATATTTTTTTCAATCTTCGCCGTATAATTGCACGCAGAGGCGATGAACAATTAAGCCACTCTTGGTCAATAAACAACTTTTGTTATAATACAACCACATAATTCCTTTTTATAAGCGTTTATAAATATACAACATAAATAAAATTGAAACCCTGATGAATTTTGTCTTTCATTTATATAATATACAACAACAGTTAACGTTTGGTACTGTAAACATAAACTATAATATAAATTAATAAGTTAATAAATGTTATACACTTTGCATCAATAAAGTATAATAAAACTAAATTTAGCCAAATATTACAATAATATTTTGCAAAGGTTAATTATGTGGAGCTTCAAGCAATAAACAACTAATAGAGTATTTTGAATAAAATCATTATAATACTCTGGACTAAAACAAAGTTAGTAAAGTTTGTATCTATCTTATTAAACATTATTATAATTTTGAATGTATTTAAGAATCAATCAAATGCACATTCAAAAATAATAAATAAGGTTTCCTAATTAAGATTTACCTGATACTATAAAAGTATATAACGTTACTCTTTATGTTGTTAATAGCATGAAACACAATTGTTGATTGAACTAACCGGTGGTGCATCCGGGTGAAGGTACTGTGGTACTAGTTCACAAGGGTGCTCTACAATCGATGGCAATTCCTGGAAATAAAGCAATGTTGTTAGTAGCATGAAATACAAGTGTTGTTATTGAACTAATCGGTGGTGCATCCGGGTGAAGGTACTGTGGTACTAGTTCACAAGGGTGCTCTACAATCGATGGCAATTCCTGGAAATCAAGCAATGTTGTTAGTAGCATGAAACACAACTGTTGTGATTGAACTAATCGGTGGTGCATCCGGGTGAAGGTACTGTGGTACTAGTTCACAAGGGTGCTCTACAATCGATGGCAATTCCTGGAAATCAAGCAATGTTGTTAGTAGCATGAAACACAACTGTTGTGATTGAACTAATCGGTGGTGCATCCGGGTGAAGGTACCGTGGTACTAGTTCACAAGGGTGCTCTACAATCAATGGCAATTCCTGGAAATCAAGCATCGTTAGTAGCATGAAACACAATTGTTGATTGAACTAATCGGTGGTGCATCCGGGTGAAGGTACCGTGGTACTAGTCCACATGGGTGCTCTACAAACGCTGGCAATTCCTGGAAATTAAGCAATTTTCGTTAGTAGCATGAAACACAATTGTTGATTGAACTAACCGGTGGTGCATCCGGGTGAAGGTACTGTGGTAGGCTACTAGTCCACATGGGTGCTCTACAAACGCTGGCAATTCCTGGAAATTAAGCAATTTTGTTAGTAGCATGAAACACAATTGTTGATTGAACTAACCGGTGGTGCATCCGGGTGAAGGTACTGTGGTAGGCTACTAGTCCAGACGGATGCTCTACAAACGCAATATGGAAATCAAGCAATAATCAAAAGATACTATCTATATATATATATATATATATATATATATATATATATATATATATATATATATATATATATATATATATAGTATCTTTTGATTATTATAGAACTATGACCAAAATTATTTCAATTACAACATAACAACGTTGTGCACAAAACTGTACTGCATTAAGTGATATCGATTAGTTTATCACACAGGCCGTACATATGCTCAATATAAACTCAAAATTGTGTGATTTTTCATCAGCAACAACAACATAGGAGTTATGTAGCGTGAATAGTGTAAACCCATGCCTAGCAACGCACTAGTGCCATCGTGCAGTTCAATCTTACAGTCCAATCACATAGCGTAGGAGCTAGGAGTTTTGTTTGATTTTGTTGACATGCTGTCTTCCAATCGTGCAGTCCAAACACATGATGTAGATCCTTTACAAGACACAATTTAGTTTCTTGCTTGAATTTTGTTGACATGCTACCGTCCAATCGTGCAGTCCAAACACATGGTGTAGACCCTTTACAAGACACAAATATATAAAACATAAGTAAATAAATTTAAAGTAAACTGTGAAATTTACTTTCAATTTAATTATTTTGAGAAATATTGTGTTATTTCAACTGAAAAATTAAGCATATTGATGATATATTTACTGGAATTAACTACATTTAACTACAAGGAACACGTGGTCTTACCGTATTCCAATCAACCAGGTCGGTTGGGTCTTGTTGTCTGGCTGGTTGTTGGCGTCCATGGCGGGAGCGAGGATCTGGAGGTGGTGGACACTGCAATTCATTTCCTTAATTTTAGAATTTGCAAACCGGTTGAATGTTATAACACACCAAATAGCATGTAAATTAACTAATCTGGTTGTAAAATACTCCAATTTGTTTTTCTAGCAAAGTACAAAGGGATCTGGAAACTTTAAAAACGTAACTGACTGTCAGAAACTGAAAACAATCTGCCTAGTAAAACTTCGATCACAGATTTGCAACCTATCCAAATATTACTTACTGAAAGTTTTTTTTTATTTTGTGTTTGTCAAAAACATCTTGTGCAGTTAACTTAGGCGTAGCTATGAGGGTTTAGCTTTATTTGTTTTAAGAAGATCCCCTTTTAGCCTCATTCTGCCACGTCCTCAGGGGATACTAGTCTGTGCGAGGATCTTATCAAACATAATAAGGGAGAAAATATCGACAGTACTGATAAACACTAACTCAGATCCAAAATCTGACAACTCGAACTGTTTACTTAACGGCTATAAAATATGCCATAGAGAATATTCTTCTTACCAATTATTCAATCATTTAAGCATCATTTATAGTAAACTTCTAAAAATATTTACTTTTAATAATTTCAAATTTATATAGTTTTATCTTAAATACTTTTTAATATATTTTATTTTTGAATGCTTTACATCGGCATTTCAACAGGCTCTCGATTTGCGTTAGACAAGTATAAGATATCAAAAACTTTTTTAATTACTATAAAATAATGATGATGCTACCAAATGGTCACATATTGATACCTCTCGTTATCTGATGTATCGTTTTATAAATATTAGCAAACTCTCTTTTATGGTTCGCAAGCGGTGAGTGCATAATTTCTATGTATTGTCTCTTAATAGTGTTTATTTACGTGAATTGTGTGAATTATCTTATCTTTTTTAAGTGAATTGGGTATAGAAAAGAAATTCATTCATTTGTTTTCACTGATTTGTCCCAAATAACATGGGTAATATATTGGTGATGTGTATTTTGCAGCAGCAGATATACAAACTGTTCCTTTTATTTACGTGAACTGTGTGAATTATCTTATATTTTTTAAGTGAATTGGGTATAGAAAAGAAATTCACTCATTTGTTTTCACTGATTTGTCCCAAATAACATGGGTAATATATTGGTGATGTGTATTTTACAGCAGCAGATATACAAACTGTTCCTTTTATTTACGTGAACTGTGTGAATTATCTTATATTTTTTAAGTGAATTGGGTATAGAAAAGAAATTGCACTCATTTTTTTCACTGATTTGTCCCAAATAACATGGGTAATATATTGGTGATGTGTATTTTACAGCAGCAGATATACAAACTGTTCCTTTTATTTACGTGAACTGTGTGAATTATCTTATCTTTTTTTAAGTGAATTGGGTATAGAAAAGAAATTGCACTCATTTTTTTCACTGATTTGTCCCAAATAACATGGGTAATATATCGGTGATGTGTATTTTACAGCAGCAGATATACAAACTGTTCCTTTTATTTACGTGAACTGTGTGAATTATCTTATCTTTTTTTAAGTGAATTGGGTATAGAAAAGAAATTGCATTCATTTGTTTTCACTGATTTGTCCCAAATAACATGGGTAATATATCGGTGATGTGTATTTTACAGCAGCAGATATACAAACTGTTCCTTTTATTTACGTGAACTGTGTGAATTATCTTATATTTTTTAAGTGAATTGGGTATAGAAAAGAAATTCACTCATTTTTTTCACTGATTTGTCCCAAATAACATGGGTAATATATTGGTGATGTGTATTTTACAGCAGCAGATATACAAACTGTTCCTTTTATTTACGTGAACTGTGTGAATTATCTTATCTTTTTTAATTGGGTATAGAAAAGAAATTCACTCATTTTTTTCACTGATTTGTCCCAAATAACATGGGTAATATATTGGTGATGTGTATTTTACAGCAGCAGATATACAAACTGTTCCTTTTATTTACGTGAACTGTGTGAATTATCTTATCTTTTTTTAAGTGAATTGGGTATAGAAAAGAAATTCACTCATTTTTTTCACTGATTTGTTAACATGTAATATATCGGTGATCTGTATTTTGCAGCAGCAGATATACAAACTGTTCCTTTTATTTACGTGAACTGTGTGAATTATCTTATCTTTTTTTAAGTGAATTGGGTATAGAAAAGAAATTCACTCATTTTTTTCACTGATTTGTCCCAAATAACTATACAGCAGCAGATATACAAAACTGTTCCTTTTATTTACGTGAACTGTGTGAATTATCTTATCTTTTTAGTAGAAAAGAAATTCATTCTATGCAGATAAACAAACTGTTCTTTAATACACCATAACGAATCGGTAGTTGAACTTTAAGGCACTTACTAAGGCCGCAATTTTCTTCTACCTCCTAAATTACAGTCATAAAGGCAATTGCGTCATTTACTACATACTCGTAGAAATAACATTTTTCAATTGCATGCTTAACAAATATTATAATGATATTTCTAAAAGTATATATGAGATATAAATAAAATGTATCCTTACCGCTTGAGCTGCTGGTCTTGCGCCTGGGCGGCCCGTAACCCGCGGCGGGGGCTCCTAAAGAATCAATTAAAACTACTTATTTCATTAATGATTTATAGAAACAAAAAGGGAATTATAAAAACCGTTGGTTTTATTAAAATTGGATTTAATAAGTAAAAAATTATTTTTGTACATTAATAAAACAACATTTTATGTCATTTAATTTTCTACTATTAATGTAAAGTTCTTTTTTTTTTTTTTGTTTTTTTTTTTTTTTTTTTTTTTGTTTTTTAAGGAGAATTCGATCCCCTTTGAAGCCTTAAGCCTAGTTCACACTGATATACAATGTTCGCAGACTGTATGCAGACAGTCTGCATACTGTATGTAGACTGTTTGCAGACTGTATGGATACTGTCTGCATTTCATATCCAAACCACCCTACCTTCTTTGGTGAACTACCACTTTTTTTCTGGCACATAAGGATTTGTGCCCACGACGAAACTGCATTTTCAAATTTTTAATTGTTTTGTCAACTTCACCAATATCAAAAGCTAACACCTCGGCAACGTCTTTTAACGCGTCCCCCTTTTTGTTCCGGTTTTTATATTCTGGGACCGATACATCCCATAAAGCTGGTCGTGAATGAAACTCCTCTATCAGTTTGATTGTCTTTTCCTGTGTCCACGACGTCATTATTGCACGCAATCACAACTAAAAAAACCCACAACACCAAAGGCAAAGCACAGTAGATGTTACTCAGAGGAAGGCTAAGTGTGGACTGACCCGGGCCCGGATCTCTTGTATCACGACTTATCTACACTTGCAGACTTAAGACAAGATACCGCAGATTTGTATGCGTGTCTTCCATTTGGTTGGAAAACAAGAAACATTGTATTTTGTCTCCCAAAATACAGTTTTTGTATTCAAATTGTATGCAGACTGTATGTAAACTATCTGCAGACTGTATACAGACTGTTTTCAGATTGTATGAAGACTGTCTGTTGATTGTATGCGGTTTGTCTGCGGACTGTCTCCAAACATCACCGGATACAAAAAGGTACAGTCTGCATTCAATGTATACGCACACAAATCTGCCAGTGTGGACTAGGCTTTATTCTGCCCGTCCTCATGGGCCACTGGCCTGTGCGAGGATCTGATCAAACAGAATAAGAGGGAGAATCGATACAGTACAAGATCGATAGTACTGACAAAAAGTGTTACGTAACTGACTGGATTCGAACCTGCGACATCTCTAACTCAGACTCGACGATTTAGACCGCTCGGCCATCCGCACTCCCAATCTGTTTGTTTGTTACATGATTGACTAGTAAGTCTGGTTCTTCACAAAGGTAAGTAACATTAATAAACACTACGATGAAACTACTATTTATGTTTGTTGATACCACATAGTTATCAAGTCTTGCTATGTGATTGTCTGATTACCAATTCACATTTATGATAACACTAATTAGCTTTCATAACGTCGGAAGAGCATTTATCCCTAAGCAATCGATCGATTGTTAGCTACGCTAGTTTTGATAGGAATTAGAATTGGAGGATTATACAAAAGGTTAAACATTACATAAATTATTCTGTAATATTTTTCAGTTTAACATGCTTAAATTCATCTAAAACACATATTGCTAATGATTTATTCCTTTCATAGGGGATATTGTGCTCTGCATGATCTTTTTCGATTGATTGCGCCCATAAACATTGATGTACACAAAAATTTTGTTGGCACACGATTCTTATTTGGCAACATATCACTTAAAAAACAGACATACTTTTTAGATGACTCGTCAAACCTATCTTCCTCCCCAAATTACATTTTAGTGCAACAATTCCAACCAACTAAAATTCTATGTCCAAATTTTTCACATTTAAGTTATATCTTAAAAGAGTGATAAAGTGAATTATACTTGAATGAAGAATTCTTTGCTAGCTTCTACATTTAACTCTGTATTACAAATACAGTATAATACTCTTAGGCTCACCAAAGGTGACAGTCATAGTTTAAAATCATTATTTTAAAAGTAACGTATATATATCCTTAATATATTTTTACAATACAATATAATACAATACAATTTTACAAATATAATACAACTATTATAGTTAAAACTAATAAATGTCTTTTTACGTAGTAACTGGTACGTTCTATAATTGTCTGATCATTACGAAAAAAATCCGTCGTCTACAAAATCTACAAAAATGAAAAAGACCGTATTTATCATGTTAATTTTTTTGTACACTATGTCATTACATTTAAAAATTTTTAATCTGTACATCACTTCATGAACACTATAACCTGTAGACTTTAATTATTGTTTATATTGTCTGATTCCTTCTGTCTGCGTTAAACAGGTCCTCACTGGTGAAAAATGTAATTAACCCTAGAGCTGGCATTCAATCCACTTGAAACGAACAGCTGTGTCCTAAGCGAGCTATCGACACTTTAAAGACATTAGTTATGATAGACGTGAGGTCTAAGGCACTACTCTCGGACGAAGGAGTAAGCCTCGGTGTCGCGGGTTCGATTCCCGCGCCTGACATTGGGATTTTTGCGGTCTGGTGTACACTTAAAGAATCACTTACTGGTCTGTGGTAAAGTCAGTGGAAGGGTCTACCTTAATTATGGGTGGTTGTCTTGGGTGGAAGTTGACGGAATCGGTGATAAAATAGCTTTGAAGAGTTAAAACCCATTTATACTCGTACTAAAATAACACTCAAACTGTTATATGCATAGGTACGTGCTCACGGCGGGAATAAATGAGTTGTAAATTACTTTGCCAGTTCTACGGTTAAAGAACTTAAAGATTTAAGTCATAACAGTAGTGCTCATCAAACCTCAGCTGGTGCTGCTAGATCTCCAAAAGACCAGCTGCTCTGAAACTGTTGGTTTCTGCGTGACATCTGTCGAGGAGGACATACTGGTTGAGGAGGTGGCTCTTCTACGGGTACTTGCACCTGAAATTTCATTGTACCTAGCATTGTTAAACATTCATAGTTCAGACAATTTTTATTAATTTCTCGCATATGTTCAGCTTTATTATATATAGCTTTATTCGTGTTGTGTCAAATTAAGTTAAATGACTCTGTGAGTCCTGAAGGGGACGATTTTGGGTCTAGTACTTTTTAATCTATATATAAATAAGTTGAACTTTTCAAACCAAGATTTCATGGTTCGATACGCCAATGAAACAACTTTCTGCGTCAAATCTTTTTCAAAACAAGGCTTAGAAGTAAAAGCGATTATTGCAACCAAATCTTTTCTGAGATCGATTGAAACTAACAATTTCATGTTTAATGTTATTTATCCCTGTTTTCGGCAGCAGTTGAATAAAAATGTTCCTACTGCCATGGTGGATTATTACCAATATCAGGAAACTCAAATATTTGAGCTCTAATATCTGTTATACATATATAGTGGCAAACATAAAGAAATTGAAATTACTTTTCTTTCAAATAATAATAATTTCATTAAAAAGAAAAAGAAATGAAAATGACCGCCAAATGAGAAAATAGGGGCAGTTTTTTAAAGTATTAATTGCATTATGTTCAAAAAGAAAACTCATTTCACGTTGTTTACTAAATTACACTGCTTAATTTTGTTCACGAACGTACTAAATTAAAAGTAAGTACATTACTTTAAAACACGATACCTGTGCCGGGGGTGGAGAGGCAGGTCGAGGGGAGGGTGGCCTTTGTGGTGGACACTGAAAACGAAAGAGAAAGAACATTTTAAACTTGTTATTATGACCAACTCAACTGGGTAAGCATCTCATGTGGCATTCTTATGGGTGTATTTAAAAATGCTTATTTAAAACCTGCTTAGCATGATGTTTTAATTTTTAACCATGCCATAAAACTAAAGAAGCGTAAGGGTAAAATATTAAAATTGCTCATTTTCAAAATTTAGTTTAAAGAAACATTAGAGTTCTTGCATAGATAATTTTCCATTGACTGCGACAAAAACGACCATAAATACTGGCCTATTTCAATACACCCAACTCAAAGACTCCTAGTGGAATGATTGTTCGATGGAATACACTACTTCACCCAACAAAACTGCCACAGATCTGGTGGCAACCTTTTCACACAACAATTCGCATAGCTGCCAGAGAGAACCCTTGTGGTTCGTCACAGAGGTTGGCATTTGAAACACCAACTTGTTAAGAGCTACACTCTCTCAAAGTCCGCGATAAGCTATCGTTCACAACAATAAAATCCCGTAGTCATAAACTGTACGTCTGTGTCGGTCCTTAATGTGGCGCAACGGTTTTAACTCGAAAATATTCTTTTTACAATACATTTACAATACCTTTTCTGAAGAAGGGCAGATAAAAAAGATGTCGATCATGTCAAGAGGAATAGTAAGCTTTTGTAGCAGAATTCAGGGGTAGGTCTATCAAGTAGTTCTATCGAGCATAAATAATAACTTTTAAAGATAAGAAGATCACGTTACAGTATGTATAGCACAGAATTACTGACTGTAGAGAATCATATGTTCCATTTATAAAAATATAATTGTATGGGGAACATTTTATTTGCCATATATAATTATTTTTGATTAAACATTATTCAAAAATATAGATTCTAAGTTTTAAAAACATACCATTCTGTCTTTTTCTTGGAATTACTTTCATTCTTGAAGCATTTTAGGGTTTCTTTTATTGCTGCAAAGTTTAATTGGGGAAGAGGACATTTAAGCCAAAACTTAACCTCATAATAAAGGTATTTGTTATTTAATTTAATTTTTCTTGGATAACTGTATGGATGATGTTACTACTGGTTATAGTAAATTATAAAACAAACAAATTATTAAATTTCTAACAACCAAGAAAACTTACAGGCATTGGCAGTAACGTCGGCTCTAAGGGTTCCCCTTCAGGCTAGAACAAAAAATTAAATTTCTTATATTTAGAACTGAAACTCTAGGAGTCAATAACAAACAATCAATAGCCTATTACCCAGGTTTAAAGTCATGTACTTCTGAGTAATGAAATTATATACTCACAAAAGCGTAGACAGGTGGTTGAGGGCCTTCGGGTTCACACAAGTTTACCAGGTAATTTGGATCTTGATACACCTGTAACACAAGTTTTACATTAACACTCACAGCCCAACGTAAGTATGGCGGTGCAGGATAGTCACTCTTATCGCAGATTAATATAAACTGCTATGGCTCTGAAAATATTTAAACAAATCAGAGATGTTTTAGACTGTTCAACATGTTATGGCAAAGGCACAGTCGAAAAAATATACCTTTTTTCCGAAAAATAATGCACAATTTGTCAGAAAAGTGGAAATATTTCACCGCACGTTAAAGCAGTGTTGAAGAAATTACGCTAAAATTAAATTTCATTAATGACCCATTTTTATTTCAGTTGTAGCAAGAGCATGGTGAAAGTTAATTTTTTTTCAAACTGCGCTTTGTATCCTAATGGTTTGATAAATACTTTAATGTCTTGTGATAATTCTATAATCATTGATTCTTACTTATGTTGAGTTTGCATCAAATAATATGGGTTAAAATTAAATTCAAGAATGACCTGTACATCAGCAACTATTGATATTTTTCGTCAGGCAACAGCAGCAGGACAATGTCAGCAATGTTTTATCAACAACTAACCAGGGATGTAACCAGCGAGGGGGGTTCTAGGAGTCCTGAACGCCCAAATACATTTTTTACTTTTTAGCAAACTATTATTACTATTTAAATAATTAAGTATTACTGACTTTTACTGCTGGAATATCGTTCTCATTATTAAAACGGGTCAAGATCTTTTGAAGGATTAAAATGTGGAAAGAACGGGTTGACTGGTCTTGCCTTACTTGCTGTCCACTACAAGAAAATATCAATCGTCTTGACCCCCCAAATGTTTTCCTGTTCTTGCAACTGGCAAGTAATTATTGTGCCATGTAGCGACGCAATAACTATCACTGAATTATTTTGAATGGTCGTTAATGAAAATTAGAATTGAACTTACTTGGATTCACTATAGTAGAGCGCGAAACAATTGTTACCAGAATTAATTATTGGTAACCCAATTCAATTGATTTGTTGTTCAAGCGTTAGATGAGTTTCGTTGGCTGAGTAGAACCTAACCAATTCGTGGAAAGATTTGTTATTTTACAATCTGCTTGTTTTCAAAACTAAGAAATATAGTTTAGTCTTCGCAATAATATAAAATAATAATAATATAATATAAAAATAAAATAAAACCTCGTCAAAGTTTAGTTGATACTTACGGGAGGAGGAATTAAAGCACCTCCCCCATACATTCCCCATTCCGGCACCAGATCTCTGAACTGAAAATGAGATTTAAAAGGAAAATAAGAAAAGTCTGCTCGTTATTATGGTTTGGATTATTTATTCTAAACTACTCGTAGAAATTAATAATAGTAAATATCGTGATACATTAATAGCAATCGGCTCAAATGCCCAATATATACCGCCAATGACATATTTATTGATATACTGTATAGAGGCATTTGCACAAAAATAGAAGCCTCACTGAAACGCAGTTCATAGCGTAATCTAGAAACTACAATGTTGCCTTATAGCGCTTCACTAGCGAACTCTGTTTACAACTCCTTGTACTAACTTCAGGCAGATGCCCTAAATTTGGATCGTCTTTGCGTATGACATTACGGGTAGACCCAATCGAATTTTTTGTAACAGTCCATTAGCCGAAAATCAAATTGCATGGTATAAATACGCAGCTTGGGTTTTTTATTCCATAGATTAATTTTCTGCAAGGGATAAGTTTATCGTTAGAAAGTATACAAAAAATATAAGAATTATAATTTATTCTCAGATTTTTTTATATTGACACACTTAATTGTCTGAAAACCAGGTAAGTAAAAGTTAAATCAACAGCACCCGCTTAATATGATAAACAGACAATTAAATCGAACATGTTTAGTCTCTTTATTGACTTGTCTGACGATTATATCACTAATATTCATATTTCCGATGGTCAGCTTGAAGTGTATCAAGGCAGGAAGAGTATAGACTGAGAAAAAGTAATTTTTATATCTTTCGATCCATTTCGACTGCTACCAAAGTTAGTAAGGTTGACAATTGCTTTCTTTGTTAGAAAAACAATCCTCTACTGAGTTCGAGAGAAACAGTTATATGCTTAAGCAGTGCAGGTTCTTGGTTTTTTGACTATACGTGTTGCAGAACACATCCCCCTATTTTAGCAATATTAGCAGTAGGAGTTCTATTTGAGAATATTCAATTATGGTTTTCATGAGAATTGGTAGCAAAGGCCTTACAATGTTCTTGTGTTTTGGAATATCGTCCGTTTTGGAAGGATGTAAATGAGTGTATTCACGTGCTGCTTAAGTGTACCAGGCAAAAAACTTATCCATTAAGAAAGCTTAGAATTAAAACATAAAAGATAAATTAAACACTACGAATCGTTTCCAATGGTTTTCTATTAAACTCAATATAATTTAATTTAGGACAAACAATAGGTTAGTATATTTTGGAATTGCGAGTAAGAATATTCTTTTGCAGTAAAGAAACAGCTATGAAACTTAAAATGTATTTATTCGTTCTGTGTAACACTTGCTTTATATTGTGTTTTTTTGTTTGTTGAATTTTTTGGCAGTAAAGAAACTGCTATAAAACAAAATGTATTTATTCGTTCTGTGTAACACGCTTTATATTGGGTTTTTTTTTTTGTTTGTGGAATGTTTTGGCAGTAAAGAAACTGCTATAAAACAAAATGTATTTATTCGTTCTGTGTAACACGCTTTATATTGTGTTTTTTTTGTTTGTTGAATTTTTTGGCAGTAAAGAAACAGCTATAAAACAAAATGTATTTATTCGTTCTGTGTAACACTTGCTTTATACTGTGTTTTTTGTGTTTTTTTGTTTGTTGAATATTTGTTTGCAGTAAAGAAACAGCTATAAAACAAAATGTATTTATTCGTTCTGTGTAACACATTGCTTTATTTTGTGTTTTTATTTTATTTTACAAGTTTTCTTGAACATTTTTATTATTTATTTTTTAGTGATAACTGAAAAATAAGTAATTCTTGATTAAAATAACAAATGTAATCCAAACGTTTCGTGAACACTGAAAAGGGACAATGATGAAAATTTCATCTTTATTCAAATATGGCTTTCTTGAATAACACATTTTTTCTTACTTTTTTTGGGACATTTTCAGCATATTGTTAACTTTTGCATAAACGATTAGATAATCTACCACACGATAAAACACGTGATAATACGTACATTTAGTGAGTAATGAGCAACATCGACATTACTATCGATGTCGGAGTCGAGTTGCATTACTCACATATATTCTATTGGCTGAGAACTTACGAAACTTCCAGAGGGAGCCTTCTCCCGCTGATCTGGGGCAGTCCAGCAGGGGTCAAGTTCTTCTGCGGGTGGCGGCTGGAAACACAACAAGCATATAATATAACAGACATCCACTACCAATTACGCAAGACGCCGACATGAGCAAATGTATAATGGTTAAAATAAATAAACAACGTTGTAAATAGCTAAACTATACACTGGTTGGTTCAGGTAAAGAACCATTAAAATTGCCATTATAACAGACATTTAATATAAGAGTATTAAGTAATTGAATATACTTTTACATTACTTTTATCTTAATCTGGTAGTTTTAACCATGATCATAAAATTAATTAGAAAATATTTACAAAATAAATGAATAATATTTTAGCCTTTTATATTACGTAAAAATCTGTAAATAATACAAAAACCTTATTTTCTGGACGATGCGTTAAAATTTCAATACTTACCCGAAGTGGGTGAATTTAAATTTTCATTATTATATTTCAAACTTTTACAGTGCAATAAAATTGTATATTGTCTTTGTTTGATTTGCCTATTTCAACCCACAATTAGATATTACATGTTTCATGCCTTAAAATTAAACAATATCACTCTTATGTGGATAGCATGTACAGCAGTATTTTAAAAGTTTAATCTAATTATTTGGAAAATGTTTTTTTATTTTATAAATTTTGAAAGAATTTTAGTTACAATAAACTTGATTTTTAAAAGTTTGAATTTACTTTAATTTTTAATTCAGTTTTTAATTACTTTCCTTTCAGTCAAACATAGTTTTACAATATGAATTTAGGTATGTTTGGCTACATCAAAATTTATCATAAAACGAATAATTATTATAACAAACATTATAGTGCACTAAGCGCGAATAAACAATGGTCACAAACGCAACATGGGGAAGTATTCAAATGGAGACAAGACCTAGAAAATAATTATAAAATGATAATACGGCTGAATTGTTTCTCTTATTTTGACATAAATATCGATCTTTATAAATTAACTAAATTCAAATACTGCTGAATAAAAGGTTGAAAGCATGTGTTTCAGAGGATTCACATATATTTTAAATTTGCTAGCAACACTGTAAAACTTTACTGTTGACAATAATTATTATAATGTTAATAAACAAATACAATTTTGCAGTAAACATTATAAATATATGTTACATTTTAAATTACTAGCAGTATTTCTAAATATAAACATAGTTATATATTTACTTACACGAAATTCTTCAAATATGTCTAATGTTTCCGTAACCTGCAACAGTAAATCACGTGTAAGCCTCATTCTGTACAGGGTTTATCCTACATTACTCAATCATACTTTGGTAATGCACGTGTAATTACAAAATAATCACTTTAAAACTAGCAGTTATATATGCTTTAGAATTTTTAAGCAGGTAGCGAAAATGTTAAAATTATAAAGGACATTGTTAATACACAACTATGCACAAGAGGTAAAATTAATCCTTTCCAATACTTAACTTGATACACAATTTAAAATTACTCTTCTTTTATGGAACTAAGTAACTATAAGGAAACAATTTTTGGCACGGCCATTTATAACCGATTGAAACTCAAATTGATGGATAACAGTTAACTATTTTTCAAGTTTTTCTTTGGTGATAAATAATTTAAAAGGGTGACAGGACAGAAAAGATTTTGCCATATATAAATGTTATATGAAAATTTTAAATTATATTTATAATAAATATACAGCGTGTCCCAGAACACTGCAAACCTTGGTACAGTTTGATGTTTAATTAAATTGTGTTACTAATTATTTGTAATACATCTAGTTGTATATGTAACCCAGGTTGTATGTGTACCCCAGATTGTATGTACAGCCCAGGTTTAATGTCCACTACAGGTTGTATGTGTACCCCAGGTTGTATGTGTACCCCAGGTTGTATGTGTACCCCAGGTTGTATGTACACCCCAGGTTGTATGTCCACCCCAGGTTGTATGTGTACCCCAGGTTGTATGTGTACCCCAGGTTGTATGTCGACCCCAGGTTGTATGTATACCCCAGGTTGTATGTACACCCCAGGTTGTATGTTTACCCCAGGTTGTATGTTTACCCCCAGGTTGTATGTTTACCCCCAGGTTGTATGTACATCCCAGGTTGTATGTGTACCCCAGGTTGTATGTATAGCCCAGGTTTAATGTCCACCACAGGTTGTATGTCCACCCCAGGTTGTATGTGTATCCCAGGTTGTATGTTTACACCCCAGGTTGTATGTGTACCCCAGGTTGTATGTGTACCCCAGGTTGTATGTGTACCCCAGGTTGTATGTATACCCCAGGTTGTATGTTTACCCCCAGGTTGTATGTACACCCCAGGTTGTATGTGTACCCCAGGTTGTATGTATACCCCAGGTTGTATGTGTACCCCAGGTTGTATGTACACCCCAGGTTGTATGTTTACCCCAGGTTGTATGTACACCCCAGGTTGTATGTGTACCCCAGGTTGTATGTGTACCCCCAGGTTGTATGTACACCCCAGGTTGTATGTGTACCCCAGGTTGTATGTATAGCCCAGGTTTAATGTCCACCACAGGTTGTATGTCCACCCCAGGTTGTATGTGTACCCCAGGTTGTATGTGTACCCCAGGTTGTATGTGTACCCCAGGTTGTATGTGTACCCCAGGTTGTATGTTTACCCCCAGGTTGTATGTACACCCCAGGTTGTATGTGTACCCCAGGTTGTATGTGTACCCCAGGTTGTATGTGTACCCCAGGTTGTATGTGTACCCCAGGTTGTATGTGTACCCCAGGTTGTATGTCGACCCCAGGTTGTATGTGTGCCCCAGGTTGTATGTGTACCATAGGTTGTATGTGTACCCCAGGTTGTATGTTTACCCCCAGGTTGTATGTACACCCCAGGTTGTATGTGTACCCCAGGTTGTATGTATACCCCAGGTTGTATGTTTACACCCAGGTTGTATGTACACCCCAGGTTGTATGTGTATCCCAGGTTGTATGTGTACCCCAGGTTGTATGTCGACCCCAGGTTGTATGTTTACCCCCAGGTTGTATGTTTACCCCAAGGTTGTATGTACATCCCAGGTTGTATGTGTACCCCAGGTTGTATGTATAGCCCAGGTTGTATGTCGACCCCAGGTTGTATGTATACCCCAGGTTGTATGTTTACCCCCAGGTTGTATGTACACCCCAGGTTGTATGTGTATCCCAGGTTGTATGTGTACCCCCAGGTTGTATGTCGACCCCAGGTTGTATGTGTACCCCAGGTTGTATGTATAGCCCAGGTTTAATGTCCACCACAGGTTGTATGTCCACCCCAGGTTGTATGTGTATCCCAGGTTGTATGTGTATCCCAGGTTGTATGTATACCCCAGGTTGTATGTCGACCCCAGGTTGTATGTGTGCCCCAGGTTGTATGTATACCCCAGGTTGTATGTCGACCCCAGGTTGTATGTTTACCCCCAGGTTGTATGTACACCCCAGGTTGTATGTGTACCCCAGGTTGTATGTTTACCCCCAGGTTGTATGTTTACCCCAGGTTGTATGTACATCCCAGGTTGTATGTGTACCCCAGGTTGTATGTATAGCCCAGGTTTAATGTTCACCACAGGTTGTATGTCCACCCCAGGTTGTATGTGTATCCCAGGTTGTATGTGTATCCCAGGTTGTATGTATACCCCAGGTTGTATGTCGACCCCAGGTTGTATGTGTGCCCCAGGTTGTATGTGTACCATAGGTTGTATGTGTACCCCAGGTTGTATGGTTACCCCCAGGTTGTATGTACACCCCAGGTTGTATGTGTACCCCAGGTTGTATGTATACCCCAGGTTGTATGTTTACACCCAGGTTGTATGTACACCCCAGGTTGTATGTGTATCCCAGGTTGTATGTGTACCCCAGGTTGTATGTCGACCCCAGGTTGTATGTTTACCCCCAGGTTGTATGTTTACCCCAAGGTTGTATGTACATCCCAGGTTGTATGTGTACCCCAGGTTGTATGTATAGCCCAGGTTGTATGTCGACCCCAGGTTGTATGTATACCCCAGGTTGTATGTTTACCCCAGGTTGTATGTACACCCCAGGTTGTATGTGTATCCCAGGTTGTATGTGTACCCCAGGTTGTATGTCGACCCCAGGTTGTATGTTTACCCCCAGGTTGTATGTACACCCCAGGTTGTATGTGTACCCCAGGTTGTATGTTTACCCCAGGTTGTATGTCGACCCCCAGGTTGTATGTACATCCCAGGTTGTATGTGTACCCCAGGTTGTATGTTTATCCCAGGTTGTATGATTATCCCAGGTTGTATGTATACCCCAGGTTGTATGTCGACCCCAGGTTGTATGTGTGCCCCAGGTTGTATGTGTACCATAGGTTGTATGTGTACCCCAGGTTGTATGTTTACCCCCAGGTTGTATGTACACCCCAGGTTGTATGTGTACCCCAGGTTGTATGTTTACCCCAGGTTGTATGTTTACCCCCAGGTTGTATGTTTACCCCCAGGTTGTATGTACATCCCAGGTTGTATGTGTACCCCAGGTTGTATGTATAGCCCAGGTTTAATGTCCACCACAGGTTGTATGTCCACCCCAGGTTGTATGTGTATCCCAGGTTGTATGTATACCCCAGGTTGTATGTCGACCCCAGGTTGTATGTGTACCCCAGGTTGTATGTGTACACCCCAGGTTGTATGTGTACCCCAGGTTGTATGTTTACCCCAGGTTGTATGTACACCCCAGGTTGTATGTGTACCCCAGGTTGTATGTATACCCCAGGTTGTATGTTTACCCCCAGGTTGTATGTACACCCCAGGTTGTATGTTTACCCCAGGTTGTATGTACACCCCAGGTTGTATGTCGACCCCAGGTTGTATGTTTACCCCCAGGTTGTATGTACATCCCAGGTTGTATGTGTACCCCAGGTTGTATGTATAGCCCAGGTTTAATGTCCACCACAGGTTGTATGTCCACCCCAGGTTGTATGTGTATCCCAGGTTGTATGTGTGCCCCAGGTTGTATGTGTACCATAGGTTGTATGTGTACCCCAGGTTGTATGTTTACCCCCAGGTTGTATGTACACCCCAGGTTGTATGTGTACCCCAGGTTGTATGTGTACCCCAGGTTGTATGTGCATCCCAGGTTGTATGTGTATCCCAGGTTGTATGTATACCCCAGGTTGTATGTCGACCCCAGGTTGTATGTGTGCCCCATTTTGTATGTGTACCATAGGTTGTATGTGTACCCCAGGTTGTATGTTTACCCCAGGTTGTATGTACACCCCAGGTTGTATGTGTACCCCAGGTTGTATGTATACCCCAAATTGTACGTATACCCCAGGTTTTCTATATACCCTCTTCATGTAGGGAAACCCTTTTTTCCTTTACTTTTTTATTTCGAAGTTTCCAGTTCCAAGCGTAATGTGCCACAGTATTCCCCTTATATTTATCCTATTAGATTTTCAGCGACAGTTCTGTCTCTTTTTGATTATTTTTTCAAATTATAGGTACGTGTTACTATTTTATTGAATTGCATTTCGAATTCAAGACATTATATAACTCAGTAAATAAAAATGGCTTATCAATATTATTTTCTTGTTTTTTTCAGATTTGGAGTGACTTTAAGATCCTTTTTAAACGTTTTAAGTTTACAGAGATATTGAGTAATTATTTTAGAAAGTATTTTAAAGTATCATATAAATTATTATTAATAATTTTAAATATTTGAAAAAAAAATATAAATAATTTTTTTTATTTTGATTTAAAAAAAATGTGATGCTTATGTTTTCCTATTGGTTTATTAGGAATATATTTTTTTAGTTTAATATTTTTTTGTTTTTTAAAAGAACAGTTTTTTGAGGACTGATATTTTCGTTGAGTTGTAAAGATAGGATTTTATTTCGGAAGGATTTTTGTTAATGTGACATAGTTTTTGGTTTTAAATTTAACATAACTTTTTTTAAAGACTTGTAAACTTGCATTGGTGTTTTATACAGATGTTTTCAAACTTAAATAGTAACTTTTTATACAAGGTAACAGCTCTGTTACTGGAAACTCCATTATTTTATTTTACAGTTTCTAAGAACTTTTAAGTCTAGAGACTTTATCACAATAGCACAAATTATTGATTTTACACTGGCCATAAATAACAATAAAAAGTTATTTAACGATCTAAACTTCCACTACAACTAACAAATAAATGTTTGTATGGACTGAGCAAGAGATATATTAGAAGTTATGCAGAGTGTGCTACTCTTAGGCCTAATGTATGGTCTGAGCTGACATTGGTTTAGCTATTAAAAGTAGCTAGCTATATAAATTACTAAATCCGTGAAACCCTAGCTCTCACTATACTATTAAATTTAGTCCCAAATTAACATTTATTTAAACTTTCGAACAGTGTTTTTAATGGTCCGAGTTTTGTACACATTGTTCATTAAACCCCATTTGTATTTTGTACAACATTTCTTCTGAAGACATGTTTTTAAAGGCTTAGTTCTTCATATATGTCTATTTATGAGTTTCGTGAATAAGAAAATACTACTTAAAATGAATTTACATTACTATAATTATCGAAAGCATTACAAACGTTCTTCTTCTCAACTTGGCATTGTGGCAAAAATGTATTATAAAATATATTATCTGACTTCAAGAATGCGGATCTTTTCAAATATAAAATTTTGGATAACATAAAAGACCTACTTTATTTAAGGCAATAAGGAGTGGTTTCGTTTCCATTTGTACTATAAATATTCCAAAAGCTCTTTTAAAGTAAAAATGAATCAGAAATAACGGTATTGTAATGATATGTTTTATACCAATCTTTACGCGATAGAGTTTTATAAGTAGCTATAATTCTGTACTTTTCTAATTAAACTTATTATTTAAAGTTTGTTGTTGACAATGGAAAGTTTTAAAGGCTCACAGGATTCCAGACATTTACCATGGTTACAGGTTATAAAAGTATAACACAACGTTTCAAGGAGTGTAATCTATTCTCTTCGTCAGGTGGAAGGACTATTAACCGTTTTTTACGTAACCCTCCACCTGACGAAGAGGATAGGTTCCAATCCTCGAAATATACCTTTTACCTTTTATAACTGTTTTATACCTTTTATAACCTGTAACCATGGCAAATGACCGAAAACCTGTTAACCTTTTAAACTTATTACCTTGATCATATAGGAGCCATGATAGGTATTTTTAATTTATAGCAATTAAAACAATGTTGTTTGTAATAAACTGACCTTGATAAAGATTTAAAACAAATGTACCTATTAAATAGTGGTTGAATTATTTGTTTTTGTTTTTTATTTCGTTAGGCTTTACTTTAAAATATAAAATAAACACTCTACGCCCAATCGTGGAATCGTTAATTATTACAACACTTTCACCTAACTTTCAGCTTCTCATTTCAAATCATACTAATGCCATTACATGCATAGTCTAGTACGTAGAATCTATCTTTCGCCCTACAAACCGATTAGGTAGCCCATTCGAAAAAGTTTTCCAGTGGTATTATCAGGCGATATTAAATTAGCGTTGATACACCATGACATCTTGCCCAATTTTGGGATCCATGGACACCTTTTACTACTTTTTGGTTTAATTATTAAAGGGACATCCTTAATCCAATAAATGTACTCTGGCTTAGAAGTACTCACTTTTTCAAAAGTTCAAATTTAAGCCGGAAGACGTGTTCTGAACATTATTAGTCTGTTTTTGTATTTTATATTATTTTCAAAATTCATAATGTAAATTGAAAATGATTCTTACCTTAGCAGTAAAATATCCTGGACGGTCTATCATCCCGGGACCAAGTAATTCATCTATCTGAAAATCAAAAATTAAAATAATAAAACTTAAACTTTCCGGATAGTACTGTATAGTAATGCAGCCAGTAAACACCGAAGGTGTCTCAATTCACTTCAACTATTAAAATCCATAAGATCTAATTTTCATACGATGAAGTTATGCATCGCGTTTTGTATCTAAATAGCTGTGAATAGTACTGTATATTAATGCAGCCAGTAAACACTGAAGATGACTCAATTCAATTCAATGATGAATATTGTATAAGATTCAAATTTTCTTACAATAAAATTATGCATTGCGTTTCTAAAATATCTGAACTTGGAAACGTGATGTTTCTCAAAATTAACTTCTTTTATTAAAATTTTAGTTCAGCTCCAGTTCACCTTCCTTTTATTGCAGCGTTTGGTATCTGACTCTGTCTCAGACTTGTTACTTGATAAGACAATGAGACTCCCACTTTACCTATTTATAGGTGTAATTTATAGATGATGTCGAAACTGTGTAATTGTTTCGTTTTGAGCTTCTTCGTCGTCGTCTTTCTTTGTATCTCTTCAGACGAACATGACTCCAAATTGTTCGTCTAAACTCAAATTTCAATTGCGTTATCCCTTCCTAACGTACTCGTAGCTATGTTATGTGTAACTTTATGATGGTATAAAAAACAATGGGTAAACGTCCTTTTTTAACTTCCCTTTTTAACATTAAAATTCCTAATTTTTTCCATTATCTCAATATGTAATTCCATAAAACAGGCGTCCACACAGGTAAGAAACGCAAAACGAGTAAAACTTTACAGATCTGTTTCACACCGCTAAACATCTGAGGGTTACTGAATATACTTATAGGCAAACTGCATTTAGATAAACTTTGTTAAAAAGCACAGCATTTTTCCTACTAAGGTTTAGCCTCACGGTTGGTTTTTAAAGTATTTGTGAATATACGCTATCAATGAATACTTACAGTATAGTTGGACAATACAAAAAAAACTTATTGGGCTTTTGTTAGACTTATTCCAACCACTATCGGCGATTTAATTTTAATCAAAATTTAAATCAATTTACACTTTAAATATAGTACTCGTGTAATCAGTGAAAACTTACATAAGGTTGAGTACGAGGAGGAGCTTGTGGTATGGGATCAAACGTTTGCACAACTTCTGGCTGCAATCAGATAATTACACAATATCACTAATTGCGAAGATATAGAAATCTAGTGTATTGTAAAGACTCTGACAATTGATTAGATATATTAGGGGGAACTTGATAATTTACAACAAGTATGATAATCTGTCCCTTTCCCATTGACCTGGTTAAATTTTCCTTCTTTTGGTTTGGATGCTATTTAAACAATACAAAAGCAGCAAATCTGGTAAAATATCAGAAGACCCTTAGCCCAGTTTCACAATCATCACAAACATTTATATTCATATATAAAGGAAATATATATATATATATATATATATATATATATATATAATATATATGTAATAAATATTATATATATATATATATTTATATATATATATAATTATATAAATATATAATTGTCTATATGTCCTTTATAGACTCAGAAACTATTTGACCGATCTTTATGAACACTTGTATTTATATTTAGTTTTCTAAGGAGAAGGTTTTTATGCTATGCCCATTAATGTAACTCGCCAGTAGGCAGTACTACAAAAAATAAAATTTTTCAAAGCGCCTGCACATTATAAACTGCAATTACGAGATAGTTATGTGTATTAAATAGCCAAAGACTATTTTAAGGCGCTAAGTTGTGATGCATAATTGTCTTAAAAATAAAATTTCCGATTGAACTTAAAGTTTGAGTGTTAGACCACACTTTATAATAAAACACGTTTACAGTGGCATTAACATACACTTTTGACAGATTTTCTTGAACTATACAAAACTAGATAGGCGTTGAAAGTACAATTCACTTGAACTAAAAGTGCTCATACACGGGCAAAGCTTACGAAAGCGTGCGAAGCAGCGGGAAACAGCCAGTTTTGAAATACAAAAACCATTTCCAGAGATTTAACTTTCAAAATCACTTTAAGGGGGCTCAATATCTAGAGGTATCAGGTCTGGGAGCTTCTATTAATCACTCTTATTCATGAGTTTGGAGTCATTTTTATTGGAGCCGGTCTGTATTGAAAATGTACTAAAACGAGTAATAAAACTCTAATTAGAAGCTTCTTTAGTAACGTGGTGTTTAACTAACTAGTACGCCCGTCTTTCAAACGTATGTCATTGGTCAAGATTGTTATAAAAATTTATTTTGTAAAAATAATAGTGACTACGGACATAACTTACCGATGCTTGTGGTATTGGATCAAAGATATTCAAACCGCCTGGAGTCCCCTGGAAAAAATACGTTAATGACACAAACTATTAAGCTTGCGGACATTCTAATATATATATATTTATTTATTTATTTATTTACACGTATATTTACAACTTTATACCATACACTATACTCTATATAAAAACCATAAATAGTGAGTTATTTAGTAAATATATTTAAATATTGATGAAAAATTAACTACCGGAAATTCCACCAGATTTACTGATATTGAAATTAAATTTCACGAGAATAGAGTTTGGCAATAAGAATAGCATTTATTTTATATTTAAATTAATAAAACCAAAGTTCATTTAACTTTCGTAAAATTGTACTATAGTGTATTGTTTACATTTTAACTAATACTTCACAGTTTCGCGTTTATAAAACAAGTACACAAAGCATCCTTAAATCTTCTTATGGTGACCTTGTAAATTATGTTAGTTGGTACCAAAGTGTTGCTACAACTACGAGTATCAACGGTTCGTCCATTATTCTGGTCTATACATTGGATAATAAATTTCAAAATAATTATTTATATCAATGTGCTGTGTATGAATCATACCGTTTGTTATAAGAAAGAAATATGTTATATTGTCATATATGATAATATAGTGCCCATAAAGTATCTAAGTCTTTTTTTTATTTAACTATCCTACAATGTACTTGCCGGTTTACTAAACGATTTATTAATATATTGAATTATTTTAAAATACGATTAAAGTAAGTAATTCACCATCAAAATATCTAGCAAAGGCGATTTTCAATAGATGTTAAATATTGTAAAGTTTCACTCAAAAACTTCTGCAATAATATTCTTCAATATAAACACTATGTAAAAGTGTAATTCAATATAAATTACGGTGAAATTTTGAGTATAATATGTAAAACTGCAGGATGTAAACTCGTAGCAATATATTTTACAACACGACATGATTTCATAGTGGTGATCTTAAAACACTGAATTTTCATCAAATAATCAAGCACGTATAAGTTTTCAATTGCATTTTACTGATATTTGTCAGAAAAGTAAGGAAAGCTTACTTACCGGTGCGAAGGCCGCGCCCCGTTCCCTGGCTCCTGGCAGTAATTCATCGAACTAGAAATAGTAAAATCATTTACTTTATTACATCGGCAAAATTTCATATTAATACATTAAAGTCATATATTTTCTTTCTGAAATAGTTAGTTGTCAGTAATATTCAATCTATATATATATATATATATATATATATATATATATATATATATATATATATATATATATATAAATAAAAAAGATCCCTGAAGATTCAAACGAAAGCCTAGATTTAAATTGAAAAAAGTGAAACTGCACACCAATTGGTGCTTCAGACAAGACATCCAAGGGGTCTTAATTTAAGATAAATTTTGTTTTCGTCAACTTATTCACACACGTCATGCCATGGCCCATCAGCTGCTGATCTACTGTATTTATTTATAATGTTTGTTTTTCTTGTTTGAGTTCTAACCTAATGTTTTTTTCAATTTATGTAAATATTTATACATGTATATTTATCTGAAGAAGTGTACCTAGATACACAAAAATGTATAAATGTTTCAAACCAATATACCGTGGTTTATTTATTAAGAAGAGAATAACCTGTTTCTATAAATATATATATATATATATATATATATATATATATATATATATATATCTTATATATATATAAAAATCTTGAGTCACGATGTATGTTGCCAATAAAACTCCAAAACGACTGAACCAATTTCAATCAAATTTCACATGTATCCGTAATTTAGTCTAACTTAGAAGATAGGATAGTTATTATCTGAATTATTCGCTTATGTCGTGAATATAAACGAATAAAATGAAGAAAAGTTTTCAAAGCGCCTGCACATTATAACCTGCAATTACGAGATAGATACGTATATTAAACAGTGAAACACTATTTGAAGGCGCTAAGTTATGATGTATAATTGTCTAAACTAAATTTTTGGTTGAACTTAAAGGTTGAGTGGTAGACCACTTTGTAATAAAATACATTATGCATGTACAATACATTTTTGACATATTTTCTTGATCGTGACATCAAGGTAAAATCTACATCGGGGTTGGAAATATAATTTACTTCAACCAGAAATGCTCATACGCGGGCAAAACTTACGAAAAGCGTGCGAAGCCGCGGGAAACAGCTAGTATATATATATATCAGAAACTATTTGACCGACCACTATGCAAATTTGTATGTACATGTATTTTTCCACGAAGAAGGTATATATGATATTGCCCATTGATATCGCTACTAGGCAGCACTGCAAAACATTTCACAAAATTTTTCATACCACTTGCACATTATAAACTGCAATTACGATACAGTTACGTATACTAAATAGCAAAACATTATTTGAAGGCGCTATGTTGTATATTTGTCTTTTAGAAGTACATCTACATGTACAATGGCAATATACACTTTTGACAGATTTCCTTGATCGTGTCAACAACGCAAACTCTATATCGGCGTTGGAAATATAATTCACTTGAAGTAGAAGCTCTTATACGCGGGGAAACCTTATGAAAAGCGTGCAAAGTAGGTTTTGGTGTTGATGTTGATTCCATATTAGCATTAGAAGGTAACATTAAGTTAAATTAACTAACACTAATAAAAGGTAGGAGTTCAAGTCGTAGGTCTATAGGTCATTTTGTTTTGTATGTTATTATGTCATTATGTTCTGTATGTCATTATGTCATTATGTTCTGTATGTCCAGCGGACGGACAAAGGAACAGACGTCCATACAGGAATGAGATCAATACATACATTCGGCGTACAAAAAAGAAAATGTGGTAGCATACTGAGTGATAGGTTTCAATGACGCTCCGCAAAATTCCACGGATCAATAAACAAATCACAATTGACAGAACTATTACTAGTTTTTTAGTGTAAAATCGGTGCCACGTGCAAGTTGTTGGAAAGGTATAGCACCCACGTTCCAGTGAGCTGGGGTTGTTAGTACAGAAATGCATTATTGCGTTGAAATTAAGTCTTTGCAGCAATTTTTTCATTGAATTTCGACTCTTAATTTCTTTTTATTACATTTCACTCCAATTCATTCTTATTTAATCTATGTTCGTTAACACACAGCCAATTCCTACATTGTGACTTGCACCATCATTAAACTCGATGTCACCTATATACTAGAAGAAATGAAGGTTTACCCACAATGTTAAATCTACAGCTCAATCAAATTAAACAAGCAGACAGAAGATTAATTTTCCTAGCTCCCCAAGTGGTATACTCCATTACCACACAGCCAATTCCTACATTGTGACTTGCACCATCATTAAACTCGATGTCACCTATATACTAGAAGAAATGAAGGTTTACTCACAATGTTAAATCTACAGCTCAATCAAATTTAAAAAGCAGAAAGAAGATTAATTTTCCTAGCTCCCCAAGTGGTATACTCCATTACCACACAGCCAATTCCTACATTGTGACTTGCACCATCATTAAACTCGATTTCACCTATATACTAGAAGAAATGAAGGTTTACTCACAATGTTAAATCTACAGCTCAATCAAATTTAAAAAGCAGAAAGAAGATTAATTTTCCTAGCTCCCCAAGTGGTATACTCCATTACCACACAGCCAATTCCTACATTGTGACTTGCACCATCATTAAACTCGATGTCACCTATATACTAGAAGAAATGAAGGTTTACCCACAATGTTAAATCTACAGCTCAATCAAATTTAAAAAGCAGACAGAAGATTAATTTTCCTAGCTCCCCAAGTGGTATACTCCATTACCACACAGCCAATTCCTACATTGTGACTTGCACCATCATTAAACTCGATGTCACCTATGTACTCGTATAATAATAAATGAAGGTTAATTCAAAACTGTAATTCTACAGCTTAATCACATTAAACGGACAGAAGATCAATTTCCCTAGCTCCCTAAATGATAGACTATGTTTACACTCATCCAAGGGAACGGCTGAATTTTTTTAATAGATAAGTAAAGGTATAATTCGTTTTTAAATATTTTAATTCCTTTCGTTATTTTTACTGTTAAAAGTGACGTTTAATATGGCAAATTGAAAATGTTTATCTTACATATGACTGCCCAGGCTGGCGTGGAGACTCTCTCCTCTTACACGGGTCGAACTCACATTCCTGGAAAACAACAGAATAGCAATTAAATATTGAATTACACATTTATTGGCCAACAATTGTAATCAATCAATCATATTTTTTTTGCTTCAAACAATTTTACATCGTATTTGCAAACGTCAATAAATAATGCTAAAAGTCCTGCAGTTTACTATTCTAAGATTCATTCACTGCTTGCATACATACATTAAATTACATTCTCCCTCTTATTCATACATGGCTTTAGTATCGGTACTAAGTTACGAAAAATTAGTGGTCCCAGCGGAGTAACATGAACTCATCTACAGAGTAAAACACTTCAGGCACTAAAAGGTCCTTTAATCGAGCTTTATACAGGGTTGGGTTGTTGACATTTTTTATGCTCTCAGGGAGAATATTAATTAATCTGACACCAGCTTGTGAAGGAAGTTGTTCAGATGCCAGTGTTCTTTGATGTTGCATCCTGTAGCTGTCCCCACCTCTAGTATCATACCTGTGGACGTCCCTGCCACGCACTAACTCACATCGGATACGAAAATACAGAGCTACATCCAAGATATTGAGGCATGGTAAAGTCAGAAAAATATTCTCCCTGAAAGGATCGTGGCACGACTCTCTTGGATTCAATGTGCACATAATTCTACTGAAGCCTGAAAACTCTGTTGAATCTGATCCTGGCACATCCACCCCACAGGCGTATGCCGTAGGTCAAATGGGGAATGGTAATTAAACAATAATGTGACTTACCGCTGCGGATCGTTGAGCAATTTTCGATATTCCTGATAATATAATAAATGAAGAGGTGCCAGGGTTTGTCTTAGAGAACTCACGTTCTAATGCAGACCGGAGCCTACAAAAACATCTCAGACAATAGTGCTCATTCATAATTTAAATTGAAACCCCAATTTAAATTAAATATTCGTTATCAGAGTCTTCATGTGACAGGAGATTTCCAGTTAAAACATTGCAACCTATTATATCATCATATTTTTCAATAAATATTACAATATTAGTAAACAAAAAACAGAACTATTCCAAAACCACCTCACTTACGTTAAACATGCAGCAAAATCGTCAGCTCTGCGGAAAAACATTCTTGGCTCAAAAGTTTTCAACCAGATAATTACCTCTGTATTCGATTGTATGTTTGCCATTATTAACTGGTTTTTAGTTATTTATTAAATGGTATTATTATTATTACATCTATATACCACTGATATTTGAACTGCCAATATAGCACGTTTCCCCTAAACTAATATCCTCGCTGATTTTACTGTACTTCATTACAAGATTACTACACACCTATCCCTGTTTTGTTATCATCAGTATTTTATACGCTTGTATACCATCAAGAAGAAATCAGCTAATTTTAAGTTGAATATAGGTTCCTTGAATAACTTAGAAAATTCAGTGTAACTAATAATAAGAACATATTTGCCATCCCAAATTATTTATACAACATTTCAATCTGAACTTGAAATAAATATTGTTATTTATAATTTTTTGTTTCAAATCTATCCATAATATTGACTATGGATTATTTGAGAAGGACGATAGGATTTCGGTCATCCGCCAACGTTATGTAACAAATATAACAATATGTTTTGAGGACTGGAATATATTATCTTCTTCGGGTACTGAAAATATTTAAACACACACTTAATTCTCGCATTTGAAATCAGCAAAGGGAATTTTAGAGATTTTTTTGGAAGATTGTGTGGGGATATCCCATAAAAATATTATGTTGCCCTCCATTCGCCTAACCAAGAATAGAGATATAATTCCAAAACAATCTCCCATTTTTTATGTGTTTATAAGGAATAGAGATTTCCCTATAAGGCATTTCACATCTCTCTATTTTACGCTTCTATTTAAATTCGTAGAACTGTTGGAGATGTTAATGATAATCAATAAAGTGTAAAAAGTTTGAGATTGATTTAAATAACCCTTAAACATTTGAAAGAGGCGTTGAATCTAAGAGGCGTCTGGATTGACTAAGAATAAAGCTGTTACAGTCAATTAAGATTTTATCAGTGCGCTACATATATTTTTTTTTTTTTTTTTTTTTTTTTTTTTTTTGGTAGTGTTGAAGAAAGGAATGACAATATAGAGATAACAGGAAATTTTGAAATAGAGTTCCGCAAGGATACATCATTAGGGCGAATATATAGAAATTTATTTTTACAGTATTTCCGTTTCCAAACAAACATTAAATATTGAAGTTCCAAGAAAAAAATAAAACATCAATAAATTATTTACTTTTTGTGAATGTTTAACTAATTTTTATTTAAATAATTGATTATATTGAAAATGTATTAGAAGTTGTGAGTTAGGTTCAGAGATATTTTGATATGGGTATTTGCAGTAACTAGTATGATAAATTATCTGTTGAAAGTTTTGTTACCCTAATTGTTCTGTACCAATTGCGTCAAGAGGTAGCTCAGGGTTTTGATACTGTTACTTGTAATTAGTGAGTAGATTTAAACTTGCCTAGCCATGAATACTGTAGAGGTGACTACAATTATCCATAGTTACATTATAACATTTTATTAAAACCTATGGAATGAAAATATATTCGATTGTGTTCAATTGAGTTTGGAAGAAACGTTGCCTCTTATACCAAAAGCAAGATCAAAAATTAAAAAGGACCTTTAGAGAGATGTAAGTAAACTCCACTCTAAAATTCGTAATAACAGAACATTGATATTAAAGATGACAAAATACAGTTATGCATAGCTTTTGAACATACTCTATTATAATGATTCACTTTGTAATATTTCTTGGAGACAAATACGTGATATCATCACGTAAACCTCCAATTAAATTGTATAACCATCTCAATAATACAATGCGTGCAAATTATATAACTCATTTAATTCTTGAGATGTCCTGCGAGCAGATAGACAGGCAACCAATCACAAGAAAATAAATTTAGACAATAGTTAGGCTCAGGTTTCATGGTAGGACATGCACCATCATATAACATATTCTTGTCTACGCAGAAAGTTTCAAGCAACATTTAAAGCCTACGAATGAAATCTCTCTGCGCGGCTTCCGGAGCGATCCTAGAAGGTAAGCGTGGGTGATTAGGATCGGTTCCTCCCTTAAAGAGAAGGGATGATGATCACTATCTCAGTTATGTCTTTTTGGAAAGGCAAATACTTTTTATGTTCAGCATCTGTCATTCAAGTTGAAAATGAAAGGGTTTATAAACAGGTTTTGTAAACTTAAAGGGAGCTCCATGCACTACGGTAATAATTCTCCAAAGTGAATTAGATCTACCAGTCAAGTTACCACCAAAAATATGCTGCTCTTTGACATCTATTGGATTGTTAGATGTAAGTCACAATTTAGGGAGCAGGCATAAACCAGCCAGAAGTGACCCCTAATGAGAGTATCAAAACCTTTACAAATACAACACAACCTTTAGAAGTTTAGGACCATGCACTCGTCATATTATTTTTAAATCTTATCTGGGTTTCAATGGCATACCTGCGCCAAGTGGCTTACATCCTGTGTTATTGAACAAATACGGATATATCTGTCCTGTAAGGTATAAGACAACATTCCTACGAATATCCGAACTCCGAGAAACAAAATTTTTAAAGTACGTTACCAAAACCTTACTCTTACTTGTTTCACTATTATATTACTAGAGCAACCAGCACAAAACAGTCCGATGGTATCTTTTGTGATCAAAGTCCCCTCTACACCTAACGGCCAACACTGTTGCCAATGTGCGCGAACAAAAAAATAATGATGAGTCTCAACATCTGTTTGAGTAAAAAAATGTCGTTAGAGATCATCAAAAACAAATTACGTAAGCTTGGCTTCATTAACCTGATTTTCAGGCAACATTTAAATTAAACAGTCAGTACTAATCATAGCTGCGTCATAGCGAACTTCTGGTAGTCAGCAACGATATGGCAACACCGCCTAATATGGCATCGGACTATTTTGGTGCTAGCTGCTCTAGCATTTCTTCTACTACATTAAGTTATATCCTAAAGCGTAGTATCATACTGCTTATATATCGAGAGGAAGTAAACATTAATTATTTTATATTCATCTATACTCAGCAACCTTAATCTAGAAGGAACTGTTATGTTCAGTTGACTTAACATAACGGTAACGCGAAAAAAATATTGTAATAATATTAACTTCGTAATCGGTTGTCATAGTTTAGCTATAACTAAGAGTACATATTTTAAAATCCTCCAAACACGGTACAAGCACAGTTTATGAAAAAAAAAACACAAGTGGTGTAACATTCATACCAAATTCCGCCTAAACTCTTCCTGCCTCCTCCTCTCCTCATCCTCAGGACAACGTGGTGGGGATGGACAACGTGGTGATGGTGCACGAGGGGCTGGCTAAAATTGGATTAAGCATAATTAGTAAACATTTTCATAATTTTTATATTAGACACACAATGAATGAATAAGCTCCTACACAAACATTTTGTACACACTAGTCTGTAATAAGCAATATCAACAACCAAAATAGCATTACAATATTTAAAATTCTAAGGTGATGAAACAGTAATTGTATTGTATCGTTGTAAATATGTAACAGGGCTTAGTTAGATCTATTCTACAATTTTGACTGATTAGACTATTCTAGCACTGTGATGTTCTTTGTAGTAAAAATTGACTAAGTTTCCTGGAATACACGATACTGGGGTTTCTAAAAGATTGGATTTATGAAATCTGGAATTTCACATTTCTTGGTTTGTGAAATTTAGAACTCTTGATACCTTTGAATGAAGTTCTACAGTAGTTTAGTACTTTTAACTCCCATTCCACAAACGTCTAGCAGTTTATTAGGCGATACTAGCTTAGTTCGTTGTCAGAATGTTGGATTTTTAGGCATTGTTTAGTAGGCAACTAGCAGTTTTAGGCCCTTATTAGAAAGAAATAGTAAGATATTTTCAGGGTAATTTTGATAAAAAACAGCATCATCGATTTTGTTAGAGCTGAGTACCCACCGCATGTATGATTTCAAACTTAGCTTGTGACAATCCTTTTGATAATTTTCTATATCCTCAATCGAAGCCATTGCAAAGGCTTGCCACTGAATACTACATTATTGCAAGAGCAGTATATTATTACTTTTACAATAACGTCTACAACCGAATTAACAATTACAAATTACATTATGAACCAAAATTTACAGTGAAACACAGAAAAGTGGAATCGATTAGACTCGGGTAATAATATGTTCAATATAGCCTAAGTTCAGATTGAGAAAACACCCTTAACGTTCTTGAATGTTTTCCATCGTTTTGATGAAGAGCTGTTATTTCATGCTCATTATATTCATTATAGCTCAAATAGTTACTTTTCCTTGAGTAGGACGATGATAGCCGATGGATCTCCACGAAAAGCCTTCTCCAACATTAACCAGACGTAGGCGTCAGGTGGTATAAGATCAGGGGAATGGGCAGAGTAAGGAAAGTTTGGTGTAAGAGAGATAGGCAGATGCCAAAAGTTTTTTGAGGGAAAACAATGTTGCCTAAAATAGAGTGGCTGATTGTGCCATGCTGGTAGAATCATTGTAAACAAACAGTCAGGTGTTTTTCACGGCTGTGCCTCCTGAGGTCTCTTATAAAACTATCAATAGTGACCTTATATTGGTCCTGATTTGCAGTGACAGAATATCCATAATTGTCTTTAACAAAGTATGGACCAATAATATTTTTCCCTTACATAGTGCACCAAATTGTTACACACTTACTTTTCTGCTGCCTCTTTACAACACTGTCCAGGCTTTAAACCCCAAGAAAACATGCTTTATGCTTGTTTATTAAACAATTAAGGTGCATAATTCATCTGAAAACCATACATTACTCAGCAACTCAGGTTCTCTATAGCACATTGCTAACATGTAATCGCATTACTGAACTCCAAATGTTTGTTTGTACATTTCAAAGACTATCTTATTTGTATCTTGTATAGTAAACAACCCATGTTGTTTTAACATTCTTCTCAATCACGTAAAAAGATGTTCTGTTGTTAGGCTATTTTCAGTGTGAACATAAATAACCACGGCATTACAATGCGTGTCTTTGTGAAAATATTCTTGAAAACATAATGAATGCATTAAATGAAAGACTTTATCCAACGTCATTTCAAAAATTCCGTATGAGCGAAAATAATACTATACGTTCAAAGCTTTATCTGAAGTAGCCTAATAAGCACCATTTCATCAAAAATACTCAAATAAGAAATAAGTAACAATAATAATGAAGTGAATAATGAATGTGTTCAAAGGTGCTTTTTGAACACAATGTATTCGATTATCTTAAGTATTCGATTATCCCATCACTGAGTGAGAGGCTTAGGTAGTAAATAATAGAACGGTAACAAGTAATGTGGTACAGTCCTATTATCGAACATCAGAACTAACTGAAATATCCTCCTGACCTCGGCTCAACCTGAGGAATATATACAGTTAGCTGGAGAGGAAAGGTGTGGGTAAAATTTGGGTAATCCAAATACTTTACGATTTCCATAACCCGGTAGAAGTGTTTATGTAATAAGCAGTAGTTAATGATAAACAGGTACTTATGGGTTTTAACACTATTACAATAAAAATAAATACAACAATAACTAAAAGTATATTGAAATCTATCTACTTGGTAATGTATAACATGACTTCTAAACGAATGAAGATATCTTTATGGAAATAATAAAATTTTCAGATTTGTACTACATTACTCAACAAATATAACTGTAATGATTCAACTCTACAAAAGTTCACCGACAAAACTTACTGGTTCGAAACCGGTCCAGTCGATCATCTCGGGTTCCCTGGGCTATAACAACAATAGTTATGTAATTTTTGTTTTTACTTATTTATTTTAACTTATTGTATACCTGTTACATCCTGCAAAGGCTGACTTAAGGATGAAGAAACTCCCGAGACGCATCTTCTAAGTATAATTGCAATGTTTTTGGTACATCTGTGGAGCAACAAGCAAGAACATAGTGTCTTAGAAAATACAATTAATTATGTTTTTGCTCTCGATAATAATTCTGGTGCTATTTTTAATGTCATTACGATAATCTAACTAAAATAAAACTACTGTCTTACTATTAGGTTAATTTGGTCTACTGAAATAATCTTTGAATAAAATCATTTGATGATGAATTTATCATTTGTGAAATGAAATTAAATACGCCTTTATTAAAGAGGCGGAGTTAGGGCTAATAAACAGCTATTATTGTAAACAGTAAATTTACAATACTTTGACACAATTACGGTTAAATTATTAACTCATGCTTTAAATATAAAATAACAAAGATTCTTAACCTATACAAAATTAAAGGAACTTAATGTACAAATCAACATATTGAAATCAATTCAAAACATAAAATAAAAGAAAACACTGTGTATACAGTATATTAAGATAAATACAAGAAAATTTTCAAAATGAAGAGCAAGAAGCAAATACACGTTCAATGACTCCAACACATCGATTGTCCACATAACTGCAACAAGCAACATGTTTCACCCCCACAGCCCCCCCCCTAACAGTAAAAAGCCCCTAACCCCCGCCCCGAAGCGAGCATAGCCCTTAATGCATCTGATATTATCGAGGAGAGCGTTCCAAAGGCAACAAGCCTGAACAGTAAAGGACCTATTAAAATTGTTTATCGATGAATTAATTGAAAGTAAAGTGGCCACCCTTCTTGCAGGTCGTTCACTAATATAGGAGATAAAGTTGAAACGGTCAGACAGATAAATAGGATATTTGGTTTTGATATTTAAATGGAGAATGGAAATTTCCTCTCAAGCCGTTAAATAATTGTTGCCTGTAAATCAATAATATTTATGGTTATGGATTACACCGCAGCTTTGATAGAATCTTGCCGTTTTACCTAATTGAGTGTATACGGTCTGTCTCGTAGTCCTGGATGACGATAGAGGAGAGACACCTACGATACAAATGGCACTAAACACAAGATAATCTCTTGTACACCGTCAAATAAGTACATCAAGTACGTTACAACTATTAAAAAAGACATTATAATATCCAGGATGTGGTATTGAAATGAACAGAGTAATACAGAACTGAAGAGAGTAACATTTTTGTTCGCATGATATCAATTTATCCATCTTATTAAGACAATTAAACAATAAAAATAGGATTTGCGGGGTGTCGAGGCTCGTAGCTTCATTCTTTTACTATTTAAGATTATGCTAGTTGATAAAAATAGAACTTGTTTCGAAAGTGCACACAAACGAGATAAAACTATCGCAGGGAATTTCTACCACAACACAACTGTCTCCCCAGCACAATTCACACAAACTGCATACTAAAACACCCATAGTTTAAATATTCATAGAGTTTTGTTGAGTCACCTTCTTAATACTTAAAATTCACACTAAATAAGTCTAATAATGTGTATACTGGATTCAAAACAATACACACTATTAATACTGATACTAAAATATACGTGTAATTGATACTGGAGTGCTAATAAAAGACGTTGAAGAACAAATTCTTTACGATAAAAAAGATTTTCAATGCAGTTACTACAGTGAAGGTAAAACAAATTTATTTCTTAAGTATTGCGTTTCTTTATGATAATCAAGACTACTTCCCGTCATTCTGCAAAGCTGAAATGCAACTGTCCTTACAAAAGTTAGCTTGATATCAGACGTATCCTAAAACGGCGCGTTTACCTCTGGTCCAAAGCAAAAGGTCGATTAAGTTGTAATTTTCTTTTTCTAATGCCATCTATTATAGAACTAGTCTGGTGATTTATCTTTCGTATCTTTCGATTTTTCTTCTTAGCTACCCCCCCCCCCCCCGAAAAAAACAAATATTTTGCGGTAGTAATTTTTCGTCCCCGCAAATATAAATGTCGTGTTTTCAACAATCCATGTATTATATTGCTAACGCATAAACATATTTTGGAGTATTATTATTTATATCTTTTTCAAAATTGATACGTCTAAAGTTTAAATTTAAAAAAGACCTAATACTCAACTTACCGCAGGCGGAGGCTGCTGGACTGGCGGACAATCTTCCTGCCGCATGTGCGGTCTGGGTCTAGGCCTGTTTCTTCTGTCCATTGCTGATTAGTTAATGTCCTTCCTCCTAGACCTAACTATGACAGTACAAAAACAATTCACAAGGATCAGATTTCTGTCTCGTGTATTTTAGGTCACGTTTGTGATATTATTTTTAAATCTCTATTTCTCATGGTCAAAATCGAATTCAATACCGATTGATTTGAAACTACCAAGGTTATAGAATTTGTGCAAACTTTAGAACGTAGTATTAGGAAAGCAATGTATAGTCTGGACGTGATCCGTGAGGTTCGTGCGAGCATTTCACACACTCACACATCTGTTTTGTTCCTTCTCTTAGGACAGGAAGCTTAGAAAATTTCACCTAGTTCTATAAGGATATTTGCGCTGCTTGAGGATATCCTAGATTGGTAAGGTTTGGGGTAGGACTACCTCCTGTCGAGACCCACGAGGCAATCTTTAGGGTACTAATCCAGTCATTTCCCCTCGGAAGAAGAGGAAGTCAGCTCTGAACCAGATTCTCCAGTCAAAGCATGCAGGGGGGCACACCCTTATGTCTAGGTTGGCAAGAACCTTTTGACACTCTTAGGGAACGAACCTCACCAACTCCAACAGTCATCTTCCACAGTAGACTAGACCTATCAAATTAACCTTGAGACCCAGAATCTCGACTTTGCTGTAAGTGATGTGCCGCTTCTGAACATCCATAAGTGTGCCCAAGTGACAACGGTTTTTGCTGTACCCAATGTGGGTCCAACTGGAAGGTATAAACCAGCCAGAAGTGGTGACCCCTACTGGGTTTACTCACTCAACGTAACATTGTGACTCACATTACTACATTACAATATATACTGGTCAAAATTGGGTTTTCATCGTCAGAAATTTTCATATCCTACAATCTCAAGGCGGAAGAAATATTGGGTATTTCCCCAGCTTTTATTTTTTAAACTTATATAAGACACCAACACCAAGTCTTAAGACAATGTTTATGGACAGAATAAAAAATTCCTACAATAATAGCCAATCATGTTGGTCTATGGTTACGAGTGTTGATAGAATTCCATGTAGATTTTGATATCTTTAGCACTGTCTTTTCCCCTAATCGATTACTTTGGCAGAACAGAGATTGGAATGTGAACCTTCTAAAGAGCATTCTATAGTGAGAAATGCGTAGTAGAGTAAGTTAACATAACGATACATACTTCTAATAAACTGTTTTTTCTGCATACCACTTTTGTTTGCTTTCTCAATCTTTGCACTATAAGGGCAACTATCGCAGAACTTGAGATTACAACATTTAAACTTTATTCCAAAATCATTGTCAACGAAACAAATAATCATTCAAAGTTTAACTTTATTTTATAATTTTTTTTTAATTTACTTCCAGTTAAAACTATTATGGGTATTTTAACAACCTCAACGTCTTAAGAAATGTATTACCATGATTTTATTACGCTTTTACTTCTGCCTTTTGTTATTTCATGGATTTAGTTCACGTAGTGCACCTATTATGAAGTTCAATTGCGTAGTTTTCTATAATAAAAGTAAAGTATCAGTGTTACACCGTATGTTACATATTTTCCTTGACGGGATTTCACAGCTCATCTTAGAGGCACAAAAATGAATAAATGAATGGAAACATTAAATTTGTACCGTTATCTGTTCCCTATCCTTATCAGCCTTGGTGTGGCATATATTGTCTGTAAACATACATTAGACACCTGGAACTATAAAAGATCATATTTACTGTAGTTATTAAAACTATTGTACCTTCATTATGCAGACTACATCATTGCACGCATGTTCTTATTCATATTTCAAATTTGCATCCTCATATATTTTTCTACGTCATAAGTTACAAAATTAGGCCAAGTTTAACTGAGCAGGTTTTGTTAATTTACTTGATTTCGACTGAAAGCGCTAACAGCCAAACTGCGCAGGGCAATGTTCCCTCAAAACAATCTCATACTCAGAAACCCGTCCTCAACTTACTGCTGTGCATTAAGATGAGACAGGCGCGTGCAAATGAGATCCAGAGTATGCTGAATGTCATACATTTTCTATCTGCTAGAGTATCCCAATCTATAGATATTCCCGATATAAAAATGAGTAAGAATGACGCAGTAACGCGTCTCTTGGTATTGCCACATTAAAAATTCTGTAGTAAGTTCAGATTTGTTTTGACAGACACGTGACGGGTTGTAAACAGAACATAAAGAATTTTCTAAATTTTCTATCAGCAGGATTAGCCCAATTCATGGATATTCTCAAAATAAATGTGAAAAATGAGTAAGAATAATGCAGTAACGCGTTTTCTGCTATAACACAGTCAAAAATTTCTGATGTAAATTCAGATATGACAGACGCGTTCAAATGAGATCCAGAATATGCTGATATGTATTCTATCTGCAAGAGTATCCCACTTCTTGGATATTTTTACTCGACATTACTGAACGCGCAAACAGCCAGACTGCGCCGGGCGGTGATTCCTCAAAAAACTTTCATACTAAGGACCCGTTTATTTTAGATAATAACTAATATAAAATTTCGTATTTAGACCAAAATTATAAGTTATTTATTTTCCAAGTTTAATTTTTGTTGAAAAGCGCCAAAAACTTGAATCTTTTTCATTATCAATATAAAAACGGAAAATTTTTGTATGAAAATAATGTGGTTTATATTCTGGAATCAAACTCTCATTATTTTAGCTCTATTAGTTAGTCCATGGTTAGCTTTGAAACTCGGTTGTTTCAATCCCAAAATAGGAATGTCGCAAACGCGTCTTTTGCTATTTTTGCTATTAAAACAGTCAAATATTTTATGTAAATTCAGATGCGACAGACGCGTGCAAATGAGATGTAGTATATGCTGAATTTTAGAAGTTTACTATTTGCAAAAGTATCTCAATTCTTAGATATTCTCAATAGCTAAATATCTTCAAACGCAATATATTACAGTGTATATAAGTATCTCTTTTATTATTATAATCTACCCTACAAATATCCAACCATTTCAGAGTTGATCTGGGATTCCTATTAAATCTCCCCTACCGGATACGTTTTGGAAAATACAAGTTGTTTTAGTGCTAAATAGTTACCACTAATTATATATTTACCTTATGTATACAAAATAAAATTATTTTACTGAAACATCACTGAAAATTTTGAATCGTGTGGCCGAATGACTTGTTACTTGGGGTGTACTTGAGGTGTATTCATGTTAGTGTTTGGTTACATTTTGTTCATAACAAATCCGTAGAGGATTATTTCCAGCTGTTTTCATTGTAGAAACATAGGTATATATGGCATGTGTAGACAATAACAAAGTCGAACAACCCTTAAAGAAGTTGTGTTTTTATAAACTTCATAGACTAAAAAACCAAAACATTAAATTTGTTTTAATTGGATTTTATTTTTATTTTCGGATGTTCATATTTAAAACTTAGTAATGCTACTTGTAGTTCATTTGTGGGAGATATGCATGTTTCTTGTTTCATGTAGGATGTATGTATAATAATCATTTTAACTTAAATATAGATTTACACAATATAGATATAACACAATGAATAATGTTTTAAAGCCTATCAAACTTTCTATATGAGAACATGTTTAATCATGAAATTATTATTACGAGTAATTTGAAATTTTATGACCTGATTAAAAGATAGCTTGCTATAAGAATGGTTAAGAGGAGTCTACTGTTTATTTTAAGCTTCAAACAGCCCATTTATTTCATTACATGTAAAACCCACAAACCAATACTTAAAAATTTTATTTTCTCAGGGCTTTCGATAGCATTTATTATAGTGAGGACTGATAAGACTCGTCCTCTTTGTTTACTTCAATATTACGTTATCAATAATGTTGGCATCAAGAGACTTGTACAAAGGTACTGACCTCATTTTATATATATTTTTTAAGTATGTTTTAAGATCGCTTTGTTATAATAAATAAATATTTACTTTTAAGATTAAATAATTACTCCTACTAGCATACCTTTCAAATTAGAACACTTTTGTTGGAATCTCTATTAATTATGCAATACCAAATAAAGCACAGACATTTTGTGCTTACGTTACTCGTGGTTATGAGCATTACTACTAAATATAGGCTGTAGTTAGTGAATTCAGATCGTGTAATTGAGCCAAGTTTAAACGTCAAACTTTACGATTAACCTTGAAATTAGTCAATTGTACAATTTTATGATTTTGGTACCACACGTTTTTTTTATTGATCACAGTTTAGTTAGTAGGAAAGAAAGTAAAATATAGAAAGGTAAATGGTACTCTAATATTCACACCCACCCACCCTTTTGGTTGATGATAATCACCATCTTTTAATTTATCCAAATGTACTTGTGGGAAAGAAAGACGGAATATCTAACCCAGCGCAGTTCTTTTAGTAATATTATTCCCACCTTATTGAGTTGATATGATTGCTTTGGGAAATTAATATCGATTTAAATATTGCAATTCTTGCGATAATAGCTTTGACTACAGGAGTCATCGATATTTTCCCAATTATGCAGCTTCCACTTAAATTAGCGATTATGTTTTTCTACAAATTTCTGCTATAACGTCGTCATTTATTTAACCGTGGTGTTCACAGTGGCCATTTCCATTCTGCGGTCGTAATTTTCCTACTTTGGTTTATTAAAGGGTTTCTATTGGTTATTGTCAGTCACAAAAATGTATGGTTTAGAGTATTCTTAGTCAAATACAATTTACCTCGTCATTGCCAATAGAGCACACAGTCTCTTAAACATCTGTCTGGGGTTACATTTTTACATTACTGGGCGGAGAGCCTATCATTAATTCCTTACTGTGTCAGAATCAGATCAAATTCTATGGGGACATATACTTCTATAAGTTAAAATATCGTGCACATTTTCAGCAAATCCATAAATTGAACCACGGTCAGTTCGTTTAATCTTTTTTAGAACATTAAAATCTACACAGTATATCCACATTCATTAAAAATCACGTCTTCGCCAAACTTAGCCTACAACTTAAGTTTTCCAAAATACAAAATTTCATTGAAACGAAATTAACTGGTAATTTTATATATTTTGCACCACAATTTAATCTTTACTTTGTTCTTAGAATACGTGTTCGTTGACTTTCTAGGTAATAGTAGTAATAGTAGTCAGTATAATAATTACTACTAAATAGCTCTCTCTGTTGAGATAAATATTTTCGCTTCCCTCGTTGTTGAATACTGTAAACTCATAGTACGCTGTGAAGCCAGTTAAGGCAACTTTGGAGAATCTATTTAAAACATCCATCTGGTTCCCAACAGAGTGTTGAAGGAAACACATGATTTACGTTAATCCATTACTTACTGATCCAACCGATCAGCTGTGCACCACTACGGATAACAAAACTCGTTTTTTTAGCACGATTCGCCGATTATAAATCCAGTAGTTTAATTACATTGATGACTAAACTGGTTAATTAGAATACAACTTACATTTATATACAACTTTTTACAGCGCCGCAATAGAATAATCATAGATTAAAATATGAAAAAAAATTAACACTGTGCATTTTATTTTGGATTTATTTTCGGGTTAAATTCATAGTCAGAATTGAATTAAACCAAACCTAACTGCATTTTAATAGGCTATCAAAAGGCTTATTAATAAAATCTACATCAATAATGTTCCAAGACCGATACTGAACAACAAAGAAATAGTTTACAACGTAAAAGTAAAAAAAAAAACATAGGAAAGACTGTCAACAAAAACCTGGGATGGGCTGAAAAGGTGTCGCTAATATGTAACAGAGTTTTTGCTTGTATACATACTCTCAAACGCTTTGCTCTATACTTTTGCCGTTGTATGTCAGAGCGATGATGGTGAAGACTGGTTTTGCCTCACTTCAATTACTGTGACGTGGTGATCAGTGATATGACTGTTGAACTTTCTGATCAAAATCAGCGTGCACAAAATTATTGTACTCTGTTCATTTTCAACTTAAGACCTGGGGATCATGTATCTTCTTATTTTGATCAGTTATCCCTATTAAATTCCAAAGAACTTAGAGATCCCCATTTACTTAGTCTTTTGCATGCAATAATCGATAGTGGTTGTCCGTGGTATTTGGCCCAAAATCTTTATTTTATGTCTGTTATTGTAAACCTCGTAGGAGTGCATTTTTTCCCAATTTATCGGACAAACTTCTATAATAAGTGTTTCACTGTTTCCGCATTTCGACTGTAGAACGCTCTGCCAGTTAATATCAGAATTATTGAGAAGCGCGATCGCTTTGGGGCTGAAGTTAGGGTCTTTCTGCTACGGACTCGGAGGGAGTGACGGTTGGTGGTTCTTGTGGTCGCACTTGGGGTAGCTGCATGTAAACTGAGTGAATGGAGAATCAAACCTGATAAGGATGTCATACTTGAATTAGTTATTAGTTGTATTAGCTTATTGTATTACAGATATTTTTGTTATGGTTCAATCAATATACTAAACTTTGATTTTCAAAATATAATTTGTATGTTGTATCGTATCTTAAATAATTATTAATTTACTTTTACATGCCAGTTACGATATTGCAATAGGAATGATTATATTTTATTTGATTTATTTTGTGTTTAGAGTTTAAGTGGAAGAGAGCACCTATTAGTCCTAACTTCGCCTATATAAATAAAGAAATTCTTCATTTATTTTGAGATGACTCCCTTGAATACAGAAATGTGGAGCACGGACAATTGTAATCACTCTACGTAAAAATTGTGTGGACATTTGAAGTTTGAAACGTAAACAGTTTTGTAATCGGGCTCAAAAAAGTCTGACGATCTGACGATAAAAATAGGAAATCTGTACAGTGTGTACATTATTATTAGGAGTGACGTGTTTTATACTTAAGCAAATTGTATTTCGAGATATTAAAACTATGTCATTCTACATCACACTTCATAAATTGTATTAACCAAGGTTAAAATTTAATTTAAATGATTTATTGAGCCATAAATGAATAGTAATATGTCACTCACCCAAGGCTCATGTACATACTGTAAAAGTGTTACATATTTATTCATTTTTTACCCGGGCTTGATTACCTAAATTACCGAAAAATGATCTAAAAACTTTTACTCTTTTTGAGTTCAGAAAAGGTACCTTGAAAAGCTATAAATTTAAAAGGGAATAATTCCAAATCCAAAGTCGATAGCATCACCTTCAGAGCTTCAAACTGAGCCTTTAGAAGGGTCATAGTGGAAGATAATTCTGCTTACAGCGCTTTTATTCAAGCAACATATGGCGTATATTAAGGCATTGTCAATAGTTCAACAGTACCGTACCTATATTAAAACCCCAAAAAAATCAAAATCTCATACCTACTAATTGCGTTCGAGTATGAACACCTAATTAATCAATTACATTACTGAATATCTTATGCCATTTTCTAATTAAATGTTAATGTTATGTGGAACTTAAAATAAACATGTATATACAACTGTTTATATACAAAAGTCCTTATATAGAACTTACAGAACGTATGGTTATAGGATTAATATCTATACAATCAGTACACCTGTATAAACAAAGGATTACTGGTTTATCTATCGTCATTCATATTATGTTTACTAGGACACAACAATAGAATAAACTAAAATAATGCAAATCCATGTTGAAGTTCGCACCGATTGAAATATCGTAATGCATGTTTGATTAGCAAACCAATATGTTTTTGAATATTCAGTGTAAACATAAATAGCATTAATAGTACCAAATATAATAAACCATTTACTTTTCATACCAGATGTATTTCATTTTCACGGCAATGAAAGCATAAAAAAGCTTAGATTAAGGTTGCTGAGCCTATGGAAAAAACTATTAAATTGTACCTCGCTATTACCTTCTTAATAAAGTAGGGAAAAAGGTGTGAGTAATTATAACACGGCAAAGAATCCAGAAGGTTGTCATTACTATAACTACTGGACGGCCAAGTCTTATTCTAGTACTTAACAAACAGGGGATACTTATGTGCCAGTTTTTTTTTTTTACAAAAACGTATTTCTATACCTTCTACGTTCAAATAAGAAGAGAGGAGGAAAAACAAAATATATTATCAAGTACTGTTTGTAACCTATATAAACTCTATATTATGATAAAACAAATGTATACGAAAATAGTCGTTTTTGCGCAAGGTTGGTTTTATTGTTTTTACAAGCAACAATAAGATCCCCCATACTCCTCAGATCAAAGTACAGGTTTACCTTAACACTGAGGGAGGGCGGAGAAGACGTGGACGAGGATGATGAGAGCGAGCGACATGCTGCTCGGAAGAATGTGGTATCGGTGCTAACCATTCTGGAATTGTTAAAATAATCATAAGTACACAGTTAAAATACACAAAAACTCGCATGGTATGTTAGATATTGGAAATTTTGAAATGTGGCGAAGTCTTGCACGCGGTACCCTCCCTGCCCAACCGGTACTGCCAGATAATGTCAGTGTAGATGAAACCGTTACTTTGTAACTGTTACGCGGCCGGAACGGCTAGGAACGGGTATAATCCTGTTGGGAGGCAACAACTGAGTAAACAAAGCATTGAAACAGCTGCCCATCCCTTATCGCTTGAACACAAGGTCAAGCTTTGTTTTATTGGTGAGGCGAGTTTATATGTCTTTAGTACGTAATAGCTCCTTCTATTGTTGAGGAAGTTGAAACCTTAATTAGGTAATACTTGTATTATATTGTAAATTAATTTAAAATTTAAATTCAATGGCAATTTACTGCAACTGTATTCTGTTCTACCCTTTGAGAACGAAACTGTGGATGAATGTAACAATCGTTAAGGCACAGAGCGGCAGTTTCTGATGAACACAATCAAATTTCTGTCTGTCCGTACGCGCAATTACTGGTGTAAGAGTTAACTTAGAGAGTTAACATATGTTCTGAAACTCCATATCTACTACCTATACATAAAGAGGATTTTATACAGGGTGTTTGAAAAGTATGGGTACGGCTTAATATTTTAAAAACCATAGGAGATAACATCTATAAACTTTGCACAGTGTCATATGGCTATGTAAACTATTTTTCCTTGCTATTACCATGACATGCCAACCATGGGGGGACGGCCCACAGAGGAAAACATGGAAAGCTTAAATTGAAGCATGAATCGAGTGATACCTCATTTGAAAGAGCTCACTTAGTAGAGTTGAATGCCGCAAACCGCATCTCAAAAGGTTTATCCATTCAGAAATGGCGGGTTGTTTTAGGTACACATTGTGAAGTACATTATGCGCTGCCATTTCTGACTGGATCGTCGTATTCTGATGCGGTTGGCGGCGTTTCACTCTACTAACCAGTGTGTTTTCACTTACTTTTTTTAATTAGCAAATTATGTCATAAATTTATAACACAATAAATAAAACTAAAAAAACATCGGTATTTATTGTGTTTTATTTATTGTGTTATAAATTTATGACATAAATTTGCTAATTAAAAAAAGTAAGTGAAAACACACTGGTTAGTAGAGTGAAACGCCGCCAACCGCATCAGAATACGACGATCCAGTCAGAAATGGCAGCGCATAATGTACTTCACAATGTGTACCTAAAACAACCCGCCATTTCTGATTGGATAAACCTTTTGAGATGCGGTTTGCGGCATTCAACTCTACTAAGTGAGCTCTTTCAAATGAGGTATCACTCGATTCATGCTTCAATTTAAGCTTTCCATGTTTTCCTCTGTGGGCCGTCCCCCCATGGTTGGCATGTCATGGTAATAGCAAGGAAAAATAGTTTACATAGCCATATGACACTGTGCAAAGTTTATAGATGTTATCTCCTATAGTTTTTAAAATATTAAGCCGTACCCATACTTTTCAAACACCCTGTATATTAGTTTATTGACTTTAAAACTTGAGATTAAGCCTTAAATTGTTTTCATCCATTTAAAATTAAGCATTTACGAAGTTTAATTGGCTAATCTTGTAGAGCAGTCTCTCTCACCAGATAATGACGGGAGCAGAATTCTGTATAACCGTACACACGACGATTGGCAGACGAGTTAACATTAGGAGTTCATATATCGTGTAAAACTTAATATCCACTACCTATACATACAGAGGATGTTATAATTAGTTTATTAACTTGTAAACTTGAGATGGAATCTTAAAATATATCCATCCATTTCCAATTAGGCATTACGAAGTTCAATTGGCTAATCTTGTAGAGCAGGCTCTCTTACCAGTTAATGACAGAAACAGATTTATGTCTGTCCGTACGCCTTCTAGGCAGTCAAAAGGGCATGCGTCCTGTAAAATACTTTATTTAGTAATTTACTACAGACAAAACAATTAATTGAACTATTACTTTTACTGAAATTACTATCGTTTGTTGTTGTCTTGAACACAAATGTTTCTTGAATATACAATATCCTAACTTAAGAGTGGGATAGAAGGTATATAAGTTAAAGGTAATGAACTGATAGGGTTTCTGTTACAATAACACCAAGTGCTAGAATTTCATTTAGTAAAATGTATTAATTGATGTACCATACAATTGGTATGCTTTTTATGTGAAAATTAAACGAAACCGATTAAACCACTACAATGATACATAACTCAGCTGTGGAGGGCAGGGCTGATTCAACACGAATGTTGAGTTTAGCTCCAGTTCACCTTCCTCTTATGTGCAGCATCTGAAATCTGATGCTGTTGCAGACTTGATTCCTGAAATCTGAAGTTATGTTCATCTGCAGGGATCCAAAACCAGTAGGCGCCGAAGAACGAAGAACATCAAAACGTAAGAACCTCACCTAGATTGCACTACTTTTTGTAGTCCTGGTGTCTCTGATGTCGAAACGATGCGGGGGTTTCGTTTTGAGGTTATTCGTTCTTACGAAAGTTCTTGTAAAATCTATATAATCTATTGATGAATTTCACTGCAACTGACACTCGGATATGAACGAAGAAACTGCCGATTAGTTACATACTAATCGTAGTATTGGTATGCTAAACGTGTAATTTGTAGTGAAAAATGGAAAGTTTGATTATTTGAAGTGGACTATTTTGGAACTTGTATAAAACGCCGTCCCGCATCTCGCGTATTTCACGCAATATAATAAATCTTACACACCGTTGACGAAGACTCCATGACGGATTTTAATATATCTTCAATCTGTGTACTTGTTTATATTTTAGGTACATTCCGTATATAATATTACCCATTGGAAACAATCAATGGCAGCACTTACTAAACATTTGTGCAAAACTTCACCGAGCAGACTCTCAGAACCCAAAACCAACTTCCGTTCCAAAATGTATATATAATATTCGCCTAAGTTCGATGGCCAACTTGGTACGCTATTTGATTCAGTTATGTTAATCATCAAACTTAAAAATTACGAAGCCGTTATTTATGAACCTGTACAAAGAAATAAAATTGTTTCTGGTGTGCCAATAACATTTCTTAAATTCGTTGTAATTTACATTGCATTTGTTCTTTAATTTTTTCGGAGATATCATCTCAAAAGAGTTTTGAGATAACCAAAAAATCTTGAAAGGAATGCTGAAAGTTCAAACATGGTACAAAAATCTCGACAAAGTTCAAAGGCTAACTACTACGCTATTTCGTCCTATTATAGCGGGCATTCGAATATTCACAACTCCTTTATTTATGGACATAGAAAAAAGCATCTATGTGTTTCAAAAAACATAATTATAGAAATTATAAACCTTTTTTGTATCCATGCGTCCAGCAGTAGTGTTAAATGATATTCTTCAAGGCAGACGACTCGTGCCTGAGACAAGTTAGACTTCGGAGCTACCTTCTCAAACAGATGACGGTCGGTCCCATGTAGATGACGAAACGGCCTTTATAATCAGGGACATTGCTGTGCTCTGATCAGAACATTTTTATCTGAGGATAAAGGTCACCTGTATAAGCTTTAGTTTATTTTAGCACTAACAATATTCTTTGAAGTGTTTTTGACGATGTATAGATTGACAAGGAAACAGGAATTTTCCCGAAGTTTGCCATCCTTTAGTGAAACAAAAATACAATAACACTACGTTTTGAGAACTGCAATCTGACCTCTTCTTCAGGTATAGCTCAGGCAGATCTCGAAACGTAGTGTTACTGATTTCTTGTATCACTGAACAATAGCTAATGTTCGCAAAAATCCTGTTTCATTCACTTAAGTATTATTTTAATTAGTCTCACGTGTTTTATATTCAATTGAGTTTGGATATTTTTAATCACCTAGTGTAATTAATTATCACTAATTATTACTGACGCTATTTTTCATTGTTATTCTGTTAGTCAATAAAGAATGTCTGATTCCAATGTGTTCACACGAACCCACCAATGACGTTAATGTCGAAAACAAGCTTTTTGATATCATCATCCTTAAATGTATTGAATTTCAAATAAACGTCATTTTATTTCAAATGAGCCTTTAGAAGTTCCACTGTTTACTATCATTGCGTTGATGCTTCGCTTATTTTATGTATTAACATGAGCTTTGTCGATAGGAAAATACATGTAAGGAAATCGTATTTAACTAATAAGCAATCTTGTAATATAGTGCAACCTCGTTAATTCGGACCCTTTTATGTCCGGGTAATCCTGATCAGTTTACGGATATTTAAAATTAGCTTTCTGTTGTCCGCCTAGATTCGTAGAATTCAGTAATTACATGTATTGCGACTTGTTGCGATAAGGATGCCGATAACAGGGGGGATACTGATGGAGAAGGCACTGAACATATTGTAGTTATAAGCCTTGCAGAAGCAGCATCTCTATTTGGGCGACTTAGGGGTTTATTTCGAACGACAAGAAGAGACAAATCCGACCGAAGTTCTCATGTTGAAAAAAGATGCGTGACCATATGGCACGTAAACGTCATTCAAAGCTGACGCAACTAAAAAATAAACGACATTCTCTCAAATAAATTATACTGTCAATAGTGTATTATGCTATGTCGTGATGTGTATTTAAGTGTTTTTCCGCTATATACAAATATCGTATTGTTTTACATGTTCTTTATTTTTTTTCAAAATTCACTTTTTTAACTCGGATTATCTATGTCGGATAGGCCGCGGTCCCGGCTAGCCCGATTCATCGAGTTTGCACTATACGTAAAGTGAATTAACCTACATAGTCTATTTTTTTTATAGTTTTATTTTGTATACACATTATTGCTTCGTGGTGAAGACGTTGACTAGGTGTGTGCACATTGTGTTCATCTTCGTTGTAGTCCTGAGTCACTCGATCAGCAACGTCGTTTGGGCTATAAACAAACGATTGATTCAGTAAACGAATAAACTAGCGGTTAAAGTTGTAGTCAAGATCGATTGGGATGATTTAGATATTTGTGCTTTGATTACATACTATTAAAGTTAATATTACGTTGATGTAACATATAACGTGCACTTGTCACTTAGATTATTGCTGTAACTTACATTAACTCGTGCTTTATTTTTATTCTTAACACAGTGCGTTAGTACTAAACTATTGAAGTTTTTTCCGAATGTCATACCCAATTTTGCTGCGAGCGGACTTTGTGCAAGCAATAGTATATTTGATATAGTTAAATATTCAACAACTCCTCAATACAACTTTAACAGTGTTTCTGTAGATGTATCTATTTTGTCGTCTAGAATACTCCCCCCCTAATTGTTATTACGTATTATGAACCAATTAATACTTTCGAATTTAAATTCCCTATAAGCAGTATTTTTCGGCCTAATGTGAGGGGAGCATCTTGATAATATTAAAAGGGGTATTGTACGGTAAAATATTGTAACATAATTTTTAAAATAATCTTTTTGTTTTTACATGATATTTTCTGAACATAAAAATACCATTTGTGAACAAAAATTACACTCCTACTCTCTTAGATAAATTTATTACATCTGACCCTCCTGGCTTTCTATTAGGTTGCTTATAGTGTCACTGTACCCTTTGTAAAACTAATTTGAAAGGCTTTAACTGTTTCCTTTTTTTTACGGTATTGGTATGGGGGAAGGAAATTAAAACGTAAGAGTGTGCGGTGGCACACGCTTGCAGAATCTGAAGTCGAAAATTAGCAACACGCCTCTGTCCGACGGTAAATCAATAAATAAAAGGAGCAGGTAGGTTTACTGACAAACTTATTGATGAATTACAATACTGTTACGGCAAGGCAATTAGAGAGAACACCAACAACTTGGATGATATGAAGAAGGCAGTGTGGGCTTCTTATTTTCATCGATCAGCAACAGATGACAACCCATCCCACCAATTGTGTGTTGCACTCCCTAAATGCTGGTGCAAATTCGGAAAAGCTGAATTTTAGGATAACACTCACGGTCACAAGCACTCTATCCTTGAACTAATAATGACACAAGCCTATTCATCAAGCTCTATCACATCCTGACCTTTTTTTCTTCGGGCGGCCTACTGCCATGCACTTAAGCCTCAAGGGCACACCATGAAGCCTACCAGTCTACGATTTCAGCAGTTCCACAAACCGCCTAAAAACCCATCAGATCCTCCTGGAGAAATTCACCACCCTTGTTCAAACTACCAACGATGGCATACCCTTGCTATTGAAGGGCAATCAAAGAGCAGGTGCTCTGCAGTTCTATCCTGCTCATCACACATTCTACAGAGCGGATCCTCCTGAAGGATGCCGACTCTGTGAAGATGCATCCTCAGGTAACCATGTCCCGTGATAAGACCTATAACCCGACCTAACACATCATGCATGACCTACTCCTTCAACAATGTTGTGTGGAGCAAAATATCTAAAAATGGGCCTAGACACTCTAGACCTAGACGTCAGGGATGCAGCTAAAGTGTTCAATGATGGAAATGTAGGAGGAGCTAGAGTGCTGCAAGAACTTGGAGTGAGTGGTCTGGGTAAGAACATGATTACTGGCCTACGAAATTTCGATGTCGTGATAATCAATATGTTCCAGGAGTATTTTATAAATGTGTGTGTGGTTTTTTATCCTCATTTTTGTACAAGCATACAAGGATTTTTGCGATTTCCTAAATTTTCTCTTTTATATAAAAAAATTACCCCTTTCTCAAAAACAACTAAGGGTATCAAGCTGAAATATCTATTGCAGATTTAATAGTTACACTACTATACTTTTATCAAGTAAAAGGTAATTATAAATAAAATAAAGGTAAAAACCGGGAATTTTCAAACATTTTGTTTTGTAATTATAAAATGATCAATTTTTAACTCTTGATAGTGAAATTAGAAGTGTTTAAGAAAAAAGTACTAAAGATTCCTATTTTAACATGGAGAAATATGGGTCCTCCAAGTCACCTAAATCATTTGAACATATTCTTTTATTTCCATAAGTAAACTTTTCAATAGTATATATATGTATATACTTATATATATATATATATATATATGCTTTCAAATTTCCGTACATTACATGACATTCTCTATGTCAGTCCTATAACTGTTATATTACAAGTTTAGTAAAAGAGACTGATAACATTCGTCTACATAGCACAGTCCACATAGCAAACTCTATATATCAAAGTATAATCTTTTACTAACCTGCGCTAATTGGCTCAGCCGCTGAAACATAATTCAATTCAATATAAGCAATACGAAAAGATTATATTTTAGTATAATTACAATCATTTTATAAAACATGAATGGTACAATACTAATATATTATAACAAATAACTAATTTATGGTAAATATATACTAAAAATTTACTACCTCAAACAATTTAACAGTTCTAGTGAATGTATTACACACAATCACAGCTTATTAACTTTGTCAGATATATTGGTGTAATTGAAAAAAATCCAAATTATTTATAAAAAGTTAAAAACCATAGTAACAAGAATATGAGAGTGCGCTAGGGTAAAGTGTGTACTGATGAATGAAATGATTGGTATAGAGATTTAAATACAGCCATGACAATTGCTTGCCTCGAAGCGTAGTCAAAAGCGTAATAGATGTATAAAAGCTGTAATGACATGTGAAGCGCGTGTTATTTGTGATAGCTTGTGGTAGGCAGTGTCATATAGGTGCAGAATAGTGTAACGACACGAGAGGTATTGTTATTTGTGATAGCTTATAATAGGCAGTGTCATGTAGGTGCAGAATATTGTAACGACACGTAAGGTCTGGTTATTTGTGATACCTTATGATACGCAATGTCATATAGGTGCATAATAGTGTAACGACACGAGAGGTCTTGTTATTTTTGATAGCTTATAATAGGCAGTGTCATGTAGGTGCAGAATAGTGTAACGACACGTAAAGTCTGGTTATTTGTGATACCTTTTGATAGGCAGTGTCATATAGGTGCAGAATAGTGTAACGACACGAGAGGTCTTGTTATTTGTGATAGCTAGTGGTATGCAGTGTCAAATAGGAGCAGAATAGTGTAACGACACGAGAGGTCTTGTTATTTGTGATACTGTAGCTTATGGTAGGCAGTGTCATATAGGTGCAGAATAGTGTAACGACACGAGAGGTCTTGTTATTTGTGATAGCTAGTGGTAGGCAGTGTCAAATAGGTGCAGAATAGTGTAACGACACGAGAGGTCTTGTTATTTGTGATACTGTAGCTTGTGGTAGGCAGTGTCATATAGGTGCAGAATAGTGTAACGACACGAGAGGTCTTGTTATTTGTGATAGCTTGTGGTAGGCAGTGTCAAATAGGTGCAGAATAGTGTAACGACACGAGAGGTCTTGTTATTTGTGATACTGTAGCTTGTGGTAGGCAGTGTCATATAGGTGCAGAATAGTGTAACGACACGAGAGGTCTTGTTATTTGTGATACTGTAGCTTGTGGTAGGCAGTGTCATATAGGTGCAGAATAGTGTAACGACACGAGAGGTCTTGTTATTTGTGATAGCTTTTGAGGTAGGCAGTGTCATATAGGTGCAGAATAGTGTAACGACACGAGAGGTCTTGTTATTTGTGATAGCTTGTGGTAGGCAGTGTCATATAGGTGCAGAATAGTGTAACGACACGAGAAGTGATAGCTTGTAGTATGTTTGTATTTGTGATAGCTTGTGGTAGGCAGTGTCATATAGGTGCAGAATAGTGTAACGACACGAGAGGTCTTGTTATTTGTGATACTGTAGCTTGTGGTAGGCAGTGTCATATAGGTGCAGAATAGTGTAACGACACGAGAGGTCTTGTTATTTGTGATACTGTAGCTTGTGGTAGGCAGTGTCATATAGGTGCAGAATAGTGTAACGACACGAGAGGTCTTGTTATTTGTGATAGCTTATGGTAGGCAGTGTCATATAGGTGCAGAATAGTGTAACGACACGAGAGGTCTTGTTATTTGTGATAGCTTATGGTAGGCAGTGTCATATAGGTGCAGAATAGTGTAACGACACGAGAGGTCTTGTTATTTGTGATACTGTAGCTTGTGGTAGGCAGTGTCATATAGGTGCAGAATAGTGTAACGACACGAGAGGTCTTGTTATTTGTGATAGCTTATGGTAGGCAGTGTCATATAGGTGCAGAATAGTGTAACGACACGAGAGGTCTTGTTATTTGTGATAGCTTATGGTAGGCAGTGTCATATAGGTGCAGAATAGTGTAACGACACGAGAGGTCTTGTTATTTGTGATACTGTAGCTTGTGGTAGGCAGTGTCATATAGGTGCAGAATAGTGTAACGACACGAGAGGTCTTGTTATTTGTGATAGCTTGTGGTAGGCAGTGTCATATAGGTGCAGAATAGTGTAACGACACGAGAGGTCTTGTTATTTGTGATAGCTTATGGTAGGCAGTGTCATATAGGTGCAGAATAGTGTAACGACACGAGAGGTCTTGTTATTTGTGATAGCTTATGGTAGGCAGTGTCATATAGGTGCAGAATAGTGTAACGACACGAGAGGTCTTGTTATTTGTGATAGCTTATGGTAGGCAGTGTCATATAGGTGCAGAATAGTGTAACGACACGAGAGGTCTTGTTATTTGTGATAGCTTATGGTAGGCAGTGTCATATAGGTGCAGAATAGTGTAACGACACGAGAGGTCTTGTTATTTGTGATAGCTAGTGGTAGGCAGTGTCAAATAGGTGCAGAATAGTGTAACGACACGAGAGGTCTTGTTATTTGTGATAGCTTGTGGTAGGCAGTGTCAAATAGGTGCAGAATAGTGTAACGACACGAGAGGTCTTGTTATTTGTGATAGCTTGTGGTAGGCAGTGTCATATAGGTGCAGAATAGTGTAACGACACGAGAGGTCTTGTTATTTGTGATAGCTAGTGGTAGGCAGTGTCAAATAGGTGCAGAATAGTGTAACGACACGAGAGGTCTTGTTATTTGTGATACTGTAGCTTGTGGTAGGCAGTGTCATATAGGTGCAGAATAGTGTAACGACACGAGAGGTCTTGTTATTTGTGATACTGTAGCTTGTGGTAGGCAGTGTCATATAGGTGCAGAATAGTGTAACGACACGAGAGGTCTTGTTATTTGTGATACTGTAGCTTGTGGTAGGCAGTGTCATATAGGTGCAGAATAGTGTAACGACACGAGAGGTCTTGTTATTTGTGATACTGTAGCTTGTGGTAGGCAGTGTCATATAGGTGCAGAATAGTGTAACGACACGAGAGGTCTTGTTATTTGTGATACTGTAGCTTGTGGTAGGCAGTGTCATATAGGTGCAGAATAGTGTAACGACACGAGAGGTCTTGTTATTTGTGATAGCTTGTGGTAGGCAGTGTCATATAGGTGCAGAATAGTGTAACGACACGAGAGGTCTTGTTATTTGTGATAGCTTATGGTAGGCAGTGTCATATAGGTGCAGAATAGTGTAACGACACGAGAGGTCTTGTTATTTGTGATACTGTAGCTTGTGGTAGGCAGTGTCATATAGGTGCAGAATAGTGTAACGACACGAGAGGTCTTGTTATTTGTGATACTGTAGCTTGTGGTAGGCAGTGTCATATAGGTGCAGAATAGTGTAACGACACGAGAGGTCTTGTTATTTGTGATAGCTTATGGTAGGCAGTGTAATATGGATGCAGAATAGTGTAACGACACGAGAGGTCTTTTTATTTGTGATAGCTTATGATAGGCAGTGTCATATAGGTGCAGAATAGTGTAACGACACGAGAGGTCTTTTTATTTGTGATAGCTTATGATAGGCAGTGTCATATAGGTGCAGAATAGTTTTTAGTACACGAGAAGTATAGTTATTTGTGAAAGCTTATGGTAGGCAGTTTCATATAGGTGCAGTATAGTGTAAGGACTCGAGAGGTCTCGTTATTTGTGATAGCTTATAGTAGGCAGTGCCGTATAGGTGCAGAATAGTGTAACGACACGAGAGATCTTGTTATTTGTGATAGCTTATTATAGGCAGTGTCATATAGGTGCAGAATAATGTAACGACACGAGAGATCTTTTTTTTTGTGATAGCTTATGGTAGGCAGTGTACATATAGGTGCAGAATAGTGTAACGACACGAGAGGTCTTGTTATTTGTGATAGCTTATGATAGGCAGTGTTATATAGGTGCAGAATAGTGTAACGACACGAGAGGTCTTGTTATTTGTGATAGCTTATGGTAGGCAGTGTCATATAGATGCAGAATAGTGTAACGACACGAGAGGTCTTGTTATTTGTGATAGCTTATGATAGGCAGTGTCATATAGATGCAGAATAGTGTAACTACACGAGAAGTATAGTTATTTGTGATAGCTTGTGGTAAGCAGTTTTATATAAAGAAAAAATAGTGTTATTGTAATTACATTTGTTTTTTATGACTTTTAATATAAATGTATTTCGTGTAATATGTATAACACAATTTAGAGAGGCCATATGGTTTCTGATGAAACGCAATCGACAGTACAATATGAATAACACAGTGAAATATAAAAGACATCATTGTCCTTACAACGTTGTCAGTAGCGACTGTAATACGTGTACTATAAAGTCAAGTAGATGCCATGTGTTTCCTTATAATGAAGTTGGCACGGAGTGTAATGAAATTATGAAATGTCATTCAGGGGACTCATGTTTTTGATAGCGTAGAGTTGTAATGGAAATAATCTAATTGTAGGTAAAATACACACACGTGTGTGTGTTGCTGGGCATTAAATCGAAGGTAGTTTAGTTTTAGGTTTTTGAACCATTTAAATTTGATATAAGCCGAGCTCATTATTTGTATATATATATTCTAGAATTTGCTATGCTAGCTGATGTTATACGATTTTTGATATATGTCTAACTAGAAGTAGTATTGTATAACCCGTCTTAAAAACAAACGGTTGTACTGAATGGCTCATGACAGACATTCAATTTGTCTCATCTTTTTCCTCCAAAAACTCAATATGGGAAAATCATCAAATGTATTGTGATAAAGCTATGACGATATGGTATGTATATTATTGGTTATGTATATTATTAGAAAAAAGTTAAGGGCTTAATTTATGTTCAAGTGTATTAACCGTACTAATATCATTAGAAATATTTTGTAAAACAATAGATTCATCAAAAACAGGGCATAACTAAAATTACTATTTATCAAAAGTGCTTACCGACTGCTTTGGTGGACACACCCTAGACGGCGGTGGACCTCCAGCTGGAGCTATGTTACCTCTGACCAAATCCATATCTACGTCATGGGCCTGTCATTGGTCGTCTTTCTTCCCTACAATTATCTCCAGTAGCTGGTCTTCTAAGTCCGGTTCCCCTTCCTGCCGGTACTCCAGTACCTCTTGAAGTTCCCGGAGCACCCTGTTGACGGCTTGTGCCAGTTGTCGGTTTTCGACATTTTAGTCCAGAAGTTCCCGGAGCAGACAGTTTAGTCTTGGGGCGAGCTCCTCCTTGTCCTTGATTACCCGGTGGTTGTTGAGCGGCTCCAGAAGTCCCTGCAGTGGACTGTGCAGCTGCCGCCTTACGCTGCATATTAGGAGGTAAAAGGGACACCCTGTTTTTTGGAAGACATGAAGCTTTTTTAGTTGCAATTCTGGGAGCCTTCTTGTGCTTTCTGATCCAGTTTGCCCTTCGAAAGTCCAGTTCTATTTTTTTTATTTGTTCGTATTGTTGTCTGGTACCGTGTTTACGTTTGGAGTAAGCAGGGTACTCCGCCTCGAAATCTGGCATGTCGGGATATTGAGGTTCTTGTGGGGGTGGTGGGGGTGTACAAGCAGCTGCCCCTTGCGGTTCCGGTTCCTGTTCATCGGGCGGCGGCCGTTGTTCTCCATAATATTCAGGAAGGTGGGGACCATAATAAACAGGTGGTCGTTGAGTTCTAATAATCGCGCTCCTTGGTAGATACTGTAACAATCACAAACACATTCCTTTAGATTATTATTATTTCAGCAGTATACATTAACAATAAGATAGCTTTTTAACTAATTATCAGAGTATTAAATATCGATAAAACGAATTATAACGCTGAGTGTAAAATGACGTTATAAGCGTAATTTAAATTGAATTGCCTCATCTAATGCATACTAAATTGATTTGGCATTGGTCGTAAATCCTAAACACAACAATTCATTATTCCTATAAATTAGTACGTTTCCTGCATACATTTCATTTATCTGAAAAGTTTAATTTAATGTTTGTTTTTATGATAATTCAATTTATATACATAAGGTGTCAAACCCAATCATTCAAACACGTTATGTACCTCATTATTTCTGGCAAAATATAGCGTGTCTTGGTACATATATATATATATATATATACCCCGAGTCTTGTGACAAAACGTTTGCAAGATTTGAAGAAGTTGATAAGAAATATATGTATAGTCATCACCATCTATCTTGAAAAGGGAAGTAGAAGTCATTTACCATCATCTTAACTAATCACTCGTAAACTATTCAACTGATTAAACTTAAATTTTACATGGACATCCTTAGCGTCCTCGTTGACATATAGGACTATTCTTATTTTTAAAATCCCTCCTGGCTACGCCCCATTGGTCCATTAAGTTACGAATATCCCTCAAAAGTCGCATTACAGCAAACAAATAGTATTAATTAAAAGAACCTGATAAATTTCATCAATTTTACGCTGTATTTTTATCAACTTTATAGTATTTTGGACTCTGGTCGAAGGGAAAAATCCCTTCCTATTGCGCCTCTAGGACACAGTATATTTTAAATATGTTATGTCTCTAATTTCGTGTTTCCATGGTAAAGAGCGTTGAAAAATCAGTTAGTCAATCAGCCAGGGCATTTCCTTTTACATGGAATTTTTTTAAACTATATTTAGATAGTTAAATATAATTTGCTTAAGTTAATGCATGAATAAACATTATTTTTGCGATAAAAAAATCGGTTGCGCCACCGGAAACTGAAATACCTATAATGCGCATCCGCCTGTAAAGGTGAGTTGTGATTGGTTGAATCTAAACCGACCAAGAGTGATTAATTTGGCTTCTTGATGAACTCTACATTCTATCTAAAGTTTCTCTGTGTCCTTGAATAATATTACGGGATGATGCAAGTAATTTTGATTTTTTTAAATTCTAATGTATGTAGGTTTTGGAACTGTATTCTGCTACAGCACGATGTGTGTGTGTGTGTGTGTGTGTGTGTGTGTGTGTGTGTGTGTGTGTGTGTGTGTGTGTGTGTGTGTGTGTGTGTGTGTGTGTGTGTGTGTGTGTGTTGTGTGTGTGTGTGTGTGTGTGTGTGTGTGTGTGTGTGTGTGTGTGTGTGTGTGTGTAATGTGTTCATTCTCTGGTGTAGATTTTTTTAATTCCCTAATATAGACTGCTCCACTACATGGAATCCAGGCGTACACAGGATATTATTTGTCCCTCACGGGTCTGATTTTTATTTGATGACCTAGGAATTGGAATGTAGTGTAAAGCTAAGAACTAAGATTAAATATTATTCTTTAGTGTATTACGAGGTAGAATAACAAGGTACTTACGTATATTGGATCATCAACGCAGTGTATGCATTTAGGCTGAAAAATGATAAATGTATTAGTAGCCATTTATTATTTTGATTCAGGAATAATAAGCATTTAATTCTAGTTTATTGTTATGATGTTTACATAGAATACTTTGAGTATTTTTTCAAACAAGCATGTTTATTGATAAGCAAAAAGCACCACGTTTTTAGCATTTAGCACTACCATATTTCTGTCGTCGATCTTGTTTATTACATAATAGTTCAATAAAGACCATTGTAAATTTATAACCTTACAGTCAAGTAAACATAGATGAGTGTTTAACCATTATTCTGTCTAATACTAGATTTTCAAATAACCGTTAAGTTCACGCAAACTAAATAATGAGGTATTATTCGAAGAAATAAAACTACAAATTTTTATTTTTAACACGAACTAATGAGATCTAGTAACCCAGGAAGTTTTGACTGTTTCCTCTCCACTTTGGAGTCATCCATTAATAGAGGGTTTACAGAGAATTTGAGTTCCATGGACCAAGATAGCAGATCGGCTCTACAGAATGTGGCCTTCTTGATCCAAAACCAGAAGGTTCTTCCTGTCTTTGAATAAGATTTGTCAAAGAAATGAGGACGGATGTGATCAAATACAAATATTTTAGACCATTTTGTTTAATGTATAAAACAGATAGAGGACAGCTCATCCTATAAATCGGATGAACGCAAGCTGGAGTGTCAGACGCTTGTAGAGGTTTCTACCTCCAAGCTTCTAAAAACCGAGGAGAACCATCAGAGATCCTAGAAGCGTTGTATATATCAAACGTTACATTAGTCTACTACGCTAAGTATGTCGATACATCAGAAGTACAGCATCATTCAGGTTTAAAGTGCTTTCAAAATCCAAAATCCTGTTACTAGAGCTACGACGCAAATCTAGCTTAATCTTGTGATCTTATCTTAATCTTGATCTTATTATATCTCAATAAATCAATCAGAATACTTTATTGGTATACATCAGACGTCAGGAGTAGGAATAACAAAATTGATGTTACAAGTAACCTCAATTTTGTTTTAAAGTGTAATGTTAATGAGTAATGAAGTTTTGAGTGTGATGGTGGTGAATGGTGCGGGGAAGGGTTGTCACTGGAACATGGCTGAAGATCTCTAACTGATGAATCAGAATACTTCATTCGTATACATCAGGCGTCAGGAGTAGGAATAACAAAATTGATGTTACAAGTAACCTCAATTTTGTTTTAAAGTGTAATTTTAATGAGTAATGAAGTTTTGAGTGTGATGGTGGTGAATGGTTGTCACTGGAACATGGCTGAAGATCTCTAACTGATGAATCAAAATACTTCATTCGTATACATGAATGTACTAAAATTATACTATACTCTACTATACATTACTCTACTAATATACTCATAATAGTTGAATACTCTACTAAAATTCGTCAGGAGTAGGAATAACAAAATTGATGTTACAAGTAACCTCAATTTTGTTTTAAAGTGTAATTTTAATGAGTAATGAAGTTTTGAGTGTGATGGTGGTGAATGGTTGTCACTGGAACATGGCTGAAGATCTCTAACTGATGAATCAGAATACTTCATTCGTATACATCAGGCGTCAGGAGTAGGAATAACAAAATTGATGTTGCAAGTAACCTCAATTTTGTTTTAAAGTGTAATTTTAATGAGTAATGAAGTTTTGAGTGTGATGGTGGTGAATGGTTGTCACTGGAACATGGCTGAAGATCTCTAACTGATGAATCAAAATACTTCATTCGTATACATCAGGCGTCATGAGTAGGAATAACAAAATTGAGGTTACTCAGAGAGTGTAAGATAGTGTACCGGTAGGGTGAAATTCATAGCCTGTCGAGTGTTTCGGTTATGCCTTTCTATGCCTCGTTCAACAATGCCTCATTATCTTACTCAAGATAAAAGGCATTAGTAACTTTTGAAGGTTGGATGATTCGTCCTTTCTTCTTATGTGGCATATTTTTCGATATGGGGAGCTTGAGAGTTGAATGACACGGCTGAATGTTAAACCTCATCACAAAGTCATGAGATTTGCACATGTGTTTTATAGAGTAACATCATCCACTCAAAAGCAAACGTACTCACAGTTTTATAAGCAGTTATGTTATTGAACTCGATATGTTATTGGAGTTTGGTAACTACTAAACTTAGTTTTTGATGACGCAGGCAAAATTTATAAATTATAAATTAGCAACATTCCGTATAATAAGATCTTGTCAATCAACGTATTCTCGGGAGCCTGGAGGTGCATCTAAAAACAGAATTTAGACTCAAAGTTTTAATTGCACCTTTAATATTTTCGAACGTGCAAGTGAAAGTATCCAAGGTAAAATCTCCAAGGTCATGTTGCAAAAACTAGTCAACTACTGCGAGTGTTGAGTTCATCTCCATTTTACCTTCCACTTAATGCAGCGTCCAATGTTGGAACAATGCAAAGTATCCGTTTGAGCTTTTCGTCGTCTATTTCTTGTTTCTCTTCAGACGAACGTTGACTCCAGATTCCAGGATTTTTTTTATTTCGCTCTTTTTAAATTTATTGCTGTTCTGGTTTTGATCCGTAGAGAAATTTCACAACCATTTTTGTAAATACAGATTCGTATAAACATAGATTCACTATAAATTAAAATTCAATGTTAATTATCTATCTAATGTTATTAACTATTGAATAAGAGGTAATAAATTACATTACTTACTAAAATTACTATTAATGTAAAGTAATTTCTATTTTTTGTGTGGTTTTAATACAACACTTTTAGCTTTTAGCGCTTGTGAATCGATGTATACGTTTTCCACAATAACGGGTTTTTATACGTCAAGGATTATATTTAATTTAAAGTAGTTTTTGCTATCACCAATGTCAAATAGGTAAAATCTCTCCATTTTGTTTCGTCATATTTCATTTTGGACATAAAAATTTCGATGTGTAGTTAAAGCTTTTCAAAACTTAATAGTTTTATTTTTATCAAATAAACCCTATTCTTTTTAATATTCTAGATTTAATTTCATCTTTCTGACTCTGTCCTGGGATGATCTTCTCTGCTCTGATCTTCTTTAATATGTGAAGATTTATGTCATCGTTTCAGAGCCAAAAATGGCTAAACACCATGAGCCTGGAGGGTCTAAGAGCAGAGGTCTTCAGTCACAAGAGTGGACATGCACAGGCCTGACAATACCGTACATCAAACTCAACGTTCCATTGGTAATTGTTTGCAGTGAACTGTTTCCAAAGTTGGTAGGACTACTCCCTAAAATCTGAATAATCTTTTGATCTAACATATCTGAAGGACTAATATAAAACGCGATGAACATCTATACCACAGATACGAGATGGTTATGACTATCAAAATCAATCTATACTTCATAATTGCCGCATTTAGTCCCATCTGTTGTTAGTAACAGTTCAGGTACGGACCGCTTTGTATCGTAAGTAGTTATTCCATAATCACTGTTGTGTAACCATATGATTTGGCGGGGTTTTTTATGGCATTAGGTTTGCGTTCAGGATAAACTGGTGATATACTTCTCAAAATTTCTGGCAGATTAATAACAATGTACAACTTTCAAATTTGGCTCTGCATAATGCTCGTGTAAGAGTGATATGGGTACGCATAACGTAAGGAATGGTGGGAAGGGTTGATTCAGTAAGAATATTAAGTTCAGTTCAAATTCACTTTCCACTTAGTGCAGCGTCTTAATTCTGACGCGATTTCAACGGAGGCAATGTAGAATAGAGAGCAATAATGAGACAAACTACCTGTCTGTTTTGTTCTACATGTACAAATATTTGCAAAACATTCTTGTACCTAATGTGCACACATACGAATGCCAGATTATAATTACATAGCAAAGTGGAAAACATGAATATATGTTATGTTTTATTAACATCTTGTATTGTATTTATAGGCCTAAATAAAATATAAGCAGTATAAAATATATAACATATGGTATATCAAAAAGTACACTTACCTCCATGCACCAATTAGGAGGGGCTGGCTGCAAAAGATATGACATTTGTAAGAATAAGTATGACACAAGCAGATATTAATCAATTATATACAATTTAAAACATTGCTTTAGTCTATATTTCAAACAAAGAAGTTTTATTTTTTAAATTAAATACAATTTCAAGTAAGGAAATGCAAAACTCCTTCCTGAACGACTGTATTGTTCGCATATTCATTTATTATTGCATGCAAAATTAGATTAAAAAAGGATTATCCAGTCTGTTATCCCCTCATTCAGTGACTGAACCATATTATTTATTATTATTATTTATTTTATTATTATTTTCCATTGCGTACTACAAATTTTAATACAATTAGCTTAAATTGTGCAAACACAGTTTCAAAAATACTAAATTTCCAACTTTTTCAAATTAGTTATCCACCATCAACTATTTAAAAACAAAACTGTTACGTATTAACTGAAATATACATCGTATTTACTTACAGGCTTTCTCTCAGCTTGCAAAGGTTCGTCATACTTGGATTCATCCTGCAAATCATATCGCTGTTTAGTAATTTATCATAAGTAATTATATCAGAACAAAAAGGCATTTAGACATGTATAATTTTACGATTGCCTTGAACAACAATATACTTCTATAATATACAAATATTGAAAAAATATATTTTACAATTGAAAGTAAATATATCATAACACTATTTAATTATTTTTCATTTTCATTTTGAAACTCAATACTTATAAAATCATTATTTATGTAATTATTTATAATAAGTTAGTGTCATAAGTGTTTTGTTTTAACCTCATACTACCAACAATACTTTTTAAGAAAACTATGTAAACAAAACAATTTTGTTCCGTTTTAATCGTACTGCCAACATGGATTTTTAACAAACGGCTTGTTAATTGACGCAAATATAGATTATAGATGGAAAATGTAGATTATATATTTATACGATACTTACAGGAGCTTGGCAACTATACTTACAACTGCAAAGGTTTCCTGGAATCTCTGAAACAAACACAATACGGTAAGATCAATGTAAATGGTCATTACACGTTATTTCTACGATTCCTGTTCAGGGCCGTACCAAGAGGGGTGCGACTGTTATATGTTATAGGGAGGGAGTGGCACTGTCGGAGCAGGAAACGTGATAATACCGCAACCAAGTCATAAACTTACATTATAATACGGTAATTCAACAAAAATATGATCTCCAATACATGTTACATTATTACAATATGACTAAATGTTGAAATTATAGTTTTATTATATTTACTTTCATTATTTATATTGTTGATGGGGCGCCGAAGCTGCTCTTTCTCCGGCCGCTACCAACTCTAGAAACGGCCCTGTTCTTTCGTACAGTTCGAGGACTTTAGCTGTGCGCGTGACCTTGAGTGTGTGGTTATAGGCGGGAGGGGTGGCGGGGTAGCATTATGCGCTGCGTCCCGAAAACATTGCCTGTGACTAATGGGTAAAACCCTCCTTTCAGGAATCGTAATGACTCAAATAACTCATCACATTTGCTAAAATCAGTCTGTTTTGTGACAGTGCTGATTGTGGTGGAATTAAATAATAAGAGAATACCAAATAATAGCAATAATAGGACGTATCCTGGTTTTAAGTTGCAGTAGTGTTGTTTAACGTGTTTTTGAAAATAACGAATTTGTAAATACTAATCTGCAAATCTAAATCGTGAGTGTAAAGTCGTTAAAGAGATTGTTGCGCCTTCATCTCAGCGGCTAGCACATAAACGCAACCCGCCACACAGATAGCGTCTATTTGTTGAAAGGTTAGTATTGGGGCCCTATGAGCACAGCTAAATTCCTCCAACTGTATACTAATAGATTTACCTTAACTTTACCAACTACCAGTTCAGTCCGAAGCATGACTTCATTTACCGGGTGAGTACAGTACAGTATTAAAACAATCAATGTAGGTAAAACTCCAATAAATAACCCTTACAACTCTAACCTGTCAGTATGATTTAATCTCTAACATGTAGTAAATGTATATAAGCGTAGTATCGTTAATTGATACCGGCAATACCATCTCCGGATACCACCTAATGAGACATGTAAGAGAGCGATATCAGTTAGGACGGTTCATTAGAAGTTTCAAAAGATATTCTTATGACGAAAAACATCACGAGGGTGCTAGCTATAAGTATAATTTTGATACTTCACATGCGTAAAGCATTATTTTTTACTGGCCTGTAAATAGTATATTCTGTAAATTTCCTTTCTTTTTTTGTGAATGTTAGTATAATATGTACTCAATATACATATTTCGACACATTATTTCATATTTAATTATTATATGATGAATTTTGCGAATTATGGTTATTCAAGCAGATCCTTTATTTCTTTAAACTGTTTTGTAATAAATTCATCAATATTATATTTCATCATAATATATAGGAAATACATTAGACAAGTATGTGTTTCACCATTATCACTTAAATTCCTTCGTGAACGCATTCTAAAGATAAATATTCTTTTCTATTTCAATTAATTTTTGTAACTTTTCATATATTAAATATTTCTTTAATTCCCGTAATGTTTCTATATATCATTCACAAACTTAATAATTAATTGTTTATTTTATTTTAATTTCGTGCGTCTATGAAATTTATCTCAAAGGGCTACGCATTTAACATCATAAATACTTTTCAACTTACAGCCCGTTAGCACGACCTTAATTTATCAGTAGAGGCTAATAAATTAAAAGTATCCCAAAGAGTGATACACGGTGCCAAAATTTGTTAATCAAACAATTCTATGAATTGAGAGATCGTAGATAAAGTGATTCAAATATGTAAGTAAATATCCAACTCCTAAAGTTGCATCTCTGTGATATCAATAACTGAAATGTAACAGCCTCATAAACATATGATTGAGCTAAAATATTACCTCAATTTCGTCAATATGTCACAGAACACAGCATAAAAGCGTACAGCAGGTTAGTTTTGTTAATTATTTAAGATGAATAAAAAAAATTGTATTATTTGTAAAAGTAATACTTACACGGACTTCTTCTTCTGGTATTTTATCAAACTCATGCTGAAAAATACAAACAAATAAATGAATACATAACTTATTTACGATCAGCAAACACGTTTTATTTCAAAATGGAATAAAACTAACAAATGAATGAAAACTTTTGCTACAACTTAATAACTTAATACAATAGCAATTATTTATATCAATTTTTACAAACAATCAATTACTTACTACGGGATGAGAAGGAATCTCTTCTGGGCAGTCGTCAAAATCAATCAGCCTTGCAACCGGCGCCTACAAAACACGTTCTTTAGTTATTTTTTTTAATTTTTCTACAGTTACGCAATACTCAAATACAATACCATGTTTTTAAGTAGAGTAGCCAAGGACAGTATACGATTTTTAATTTCCCAAAATGGTACTATTTAAAATATTATTTCTGTATTAGCAAAATAGTTTTAGCTCGTCTTTAAAATACCATCCAATTAAAATGATTATGGATGGTGTCAGAATTATAGTGACAACAAACTGATAAAAGTCAAAGTTACTTACCACTGGACACAAGCCAGGTCTTTCCTGAAACATAACACGTCATTGCTGCATAAGAAACTAATTATACGAGTGTAGTACTATCTATCTAGAAAAAGTTACTAACCCTTATGGCAAATTTTTACTGCTCTTTCTTGTTGAACATAACACATACCCTTGGAAGAAAGTATTAAAAATAATTCGCTAATTTTAAAAATTTCCGAACAATAATTAGTGAAAAGTTTCTGAAGCGAAAATACATCTAATAAACCATTTCAAAAGTCAAATCTATCTCGTTTTAAATTGTTTTACTTATAAAGTATTTTATCTTTGTATATTCTGTTGTACCTAATAAAAATTTATAACTTTTCCATGCAATTATTTTCATGAACTTAAACTCAAGACGATATAATTGTTTAATTAATTTTCTTTAATTTATCTTTCATAGTTTATAGCAGAAACACATATTTTACAAGAGTATGAACATCACCTATAGATTTTTGTGTAAAATTTTATAATATGTACTAGATCTATAGAATTAATCTAAAATAATAAAACCTGCTGCAATACTTAATTATTCTGCTCCTCGTTCGTAGTCACTTACCGACCGCAATCCCTCCTGAAAGCAACAAAATAATCATTTCAAAAATTAATAACTTAAAATTAAAACTCGAATTGTATTTCTTTGCCATAAAATAGATTAACTGGCAGTTATGACTTTGCCGCACAAGTGAAATGCCTTAATGTATTTCGGTTGATTTCAAATAGGTCGCCAATTCTGATAGACCACCTCTACTATTCCAACAAATAATAAATCTTTTCATATTAGAACCAACATTAAAACCCAACAAATATTTAACATTTTTAAGCACAACAGAAACAGCAAATTAGCTTATATTAAAATCAAATTATCCTTTTCGTAATTCCTTCTTCACTTTTAACTGTTTGCATTAATTTAGCTGGTATGAAAATTGTTGACTAAAAACAGTCTAGTGTAGCTGTTTTATATACTCTGCCTCAAGCTGTAATTCATATACATACTTTTAAAATTTAAAATTTTTATCATTAGGGGTTTTTATTTGGACCTTACTAAAGAATTGCCTAAGTAATTATTTCATGTAGTAATCAAAAACATTTTCTAATTTTTTCTGTATTCAGGGAAGTTAGGTGCTATGAATTTAAATAAAAATGTTTTCCCAACCAACAATCGACTTCGCCACCGGGACATATTTAGATTATTACTATACAGGATACTTGCAGAGCAATTACTTATACAGAGTAATTAAAAAAAACTAGTGTACGGTGCGACGTTAAAATTGCTTACGTCACTTACATGTACAAGAAACGTTTACTCTACATGTAAACACTCATCTAAGTGGCTATTGTAACCATGCGCAGTAAAGTAAGATTAAAATATGCTACACAGTCCTAATCCTCAAAGTTTATTTTAGATTTAAAAACTTTTTTACGTTAACGTAATTTCATAATTTTAGACTCTTCATTATCGCGTAAATAAGAAATGTGAAAATAAAATTAACCAGTACAATAAATCGTGTTAATTTTTAAAATTACCTTAATTTACCTGTAAACGTGCATTTATACGGAAATAATATGCAATTAATATCAACAATATGTATTATATTACAGATTACGATTATAAATCAAGGCACTTATGAAATAAAACATTGAGTGAATAAACATTGAAGAGATATTCTGCGTAATAGGTTTACAGTTTCACGATTTTAATACTTACGCGTATATTCTGCACTGTAGGCTGCCAATTCTGAAACACAACCAAATAGTTTTTAAACACCCAAACCACAGTGTATCAAATTAAGCAAAATAAAACAAAGAAATATTAATAAACTATTTTTAAATAAATATAGTCTATATTTTCAACCGATAATTCTTCAAAAGTTTTTTTTTTTTTCAAGTTTGCCACAAAATTGTTTTAGAACAGTAGAACAATTATATTGTGTATTGTTTGTTTGAACATGGAAACGTTTACCTTTGTCTGGCATACATAGTTTATAGTCTGTACAAGGGTTTGTAAAAATAAATATTTTCCAAGTACATATGGAAAAACATCATTTTTAATTTTGAAAATCTGTTCACCGTATAGCTTCGAAACTTATGCATTTTCCTTATAAGGTAGGTTGCAATAGGTGGGACGTTTAGGTGCAGATGTAGTGCATAAAATCCTCTCATTTGCATCGTATTCTGTAGCTAGATATGTATAATAGTTTAAACTTTAGTCATGTCTAATTTTTCATACCGGCTGAAATATTTTCAAAATTTTTGTATTTTCATATTTACACCAATGGTATTGTAATATCAATATTGCAATAAAAATAATTTAATAATTTATTTGTAGAGTCGCCTGATAGTGAAACTTTTGGTTTCGAAAGGCCTCGTCCAAAAAATGAACCATATTGGAAAAGTGTTGTTTTATTAACATTTAATTCGATTTATTTTACTTTTTCTAATTGCTCCAAGAGTCTTCAATCCAAATGTTCTCTATATATTTTTAGAATGATTTAAAACCAACAAGCTGCAAATTGAACCATTATTGGCCATAATTGATCTATTTCGTTTATTTCAATTCAAATCACAAACTGTAACAAGAATATAAAATATATGTTTTTGGAGGAGCAAAACTTCCAAATGTAGGCCTAATTGCTAGAGAAGTAAAAAAATGCAAAGTTGGCACGTTGGCTTTCCTCTTGGCATTGCAGCGGTGCCATCATTCTGTTTGTCCATAAGTAAATCTGATGGTAACCTTTTCTATATCACTAGAGTAGCTCGCACGAAAATAGTCCGGATAACGTATGAGGCGGTGTTGCCATATCGCTGCTGTCCATCAGCTGTCGAGGCCGATCATTAGATGATTAAAACGCAACAAACACCATCAGCAGATTTTGGAACGGGCTGCTCTTCGCCTCATATTTTATTTTTAAATAACAATATACAGTAATTCCATATTCTACTGAAAGTACATAGCATATATTTTATTATGAACTACACTCACCCTGGCTTGAGATTCTACTATATCGAAGACCTGAAAAAACAAAATAATTTTTATTTAGTAGCAAATATGTTAGATAAAAATAACTACTTACAATTTCAGCTAGAAATGTACGTATAGTATATGATTATTAGGTAATTTGCCATCGATTTGTTTTACTTCGCTCGGTAAAAGTTGTGCAGGGCTGAGGAAGCGAGGTTCATTTAATAGACCTTAAAAACGCGAGGTTTTAGAGGTAATTGGGATTGATTATCTGCTTAGTTCTCGGTTAACCAATCAGGTAACGGGAAAATTATGTAATCGTTATATGAGGATCGATAAGAAGAATCGATAATGAGAATAGCTTTTAGGCTTATGAGGCAGGATTTTTCCCGTGTTTTTTTTTTTATTATTATTATTATGTTTTGTGTCTTGTGACACTGAAGAACCAATTAGATTATGCAGATTATATTTGCTACTACGCGAGTATGCCTTCTCTGTAGGACATAATGCCATTGTGAATTTATTTCTTTTGCATCATATTCTTATTTAGCATGAAATGATCAGCAAGCGAATTTGATTAAATAAAGTAACCCAGTCAAAATATATAAAAAATGATATCACAACATGTTCTAATTGCAAAATTTTTGCATTATTTAAGTTTTCATGATCTTAAAATCGGTACAGACTTAAAAGTTCAATTGAGGTTTTTAAGATTCCATTTTATTTCTTTAAAGTAAAAGGCAAATGGAATTAATTCACTTTATGATGGTTCATTATTACATAATATGTTACATTACAAACTAATATTTCATCTCTTAAAAGATTATTCCGATAGTTCGGATATGTTATATTCCAGATTATATAGCTGCCAAAATGTTATATTCCAGACTTAATACGTTCTCTTGTAATTAGTAATTTATTCTAACATTCTTCACCGAAATGTGTTTTACTTACTTGCTTGTGTGTTAAAATAATATAAAATATTTAGAAAATAATTTTGAGATTCATTTATTATGACAACCAGAAAACTAGTTAGAAAGAAGTCACTTACGGTTGGTTCTGTTCCAGGTACCTGAAAAATAACGTCGGTTAGATTGCATGAAAACAAATAATACAATTATTCTATTCGTATCTTTTTAAAAATACTACGATTAATTTATTTTAGTCTATAAATCTAGGCCGTTTTGCAGTGTTGTTTTGTTAGGGTTTATTTCAAGTTTACACCATTAGATAGGTTTCTCATACATCTTATCGATATAGTTGTTTAGCCATTCATCGCAGTGTCTCTTGACTTTTATCCTTTATATATCTGTATGCTTTTTAATCTCAAGAAAGGTTCAAGAAACAAATTCATTCAATATTGTTTTTTAGTTACTAAAATCCATTTAATTATGATAAATTTTCTGCAGGTGATTTTTTTATGTTAAGTTGTCGGACTGCAGTTTGACCAATCTTTTTTCTTTTATTGAGTGCTGATTATTACAGATAGTGTGCCTTTGATACTTATGCAACCTTAACATCCGGTTCATTCGATCCATGGCCAACTTTCGCAACACGGAACTACTCCAACAAGGGAGATACACTCAGATCTACGAACTGAATGTAAATATCAACTGGACATGGTCTCTTTTATACACTATGCAAAGCTTACAGCGACCGTCTTCTGTTCGAATAACTGGACCAGTGCCAAATTCAAACCAACACCATATGAAAAAAAAAACACAATGTCTTTATATAATTATGGAATTTTCTGACTAATTATGTAATAATACCGCCATGAGTTCCATAAGTTGCTGTCAACTTTGTATAAAATTAGTATTCAAGGCTCGTGCACATGGAAACGGGTTCACTGCTTATTCTGTAAGTTGGTATCAACATTGTATCACATTAGTAGTCTAGTCTCCTGGACATGGCAACGGGCTCACTGCTTATTCCTTAAGTTGATGTCAATCTTGTATCACATTAGAAGTCTAGTCTCGGATACATGGAAACGGGCTCACTGCTTATTCCTTAAGTTGATGTCAATCTTTTATCACATTAGAAGTCTAGTCTCGGACACGTGGAAACGGGGTCACTGCTTATTCGTTAAGTTAGTGTCAACTTTGTATCACATTAGAAGTCTAGTCTCGGATACATGGAAACGGGCTCACTGCTTATTCCTTAAGTTGATGTCATTCTTGTATCACATTAGAAGTCTAGTCTCGGACACATGGAAACGGGCTCACTGCTTATTCCTTAAGTTGATGTCAATCTTGTATCACATTAGAAGTCTAGTCTCGGATACATGGAAACGGGCTCACTGCTTATTCCTTAAGTTGATGTCAATCTTGTATCACATTAGAAGTCTAGTCTCGGATACATGGAAACGGGCTCACTGCTTATTCCTTAAGTTGATGTCAATCTTGTATCACATTAGAAGTCTAGTCTCGGATACATGGAAACGGGCTCACTGCTTATTCCTTAAGTTGATGTCAATCTTGTATCACATTAGAAGTCTAGTCTCGGACACATGGAAACGGGCTCACTGCTTATTCCTTAAGTTGATGTCAATTCTTGTATCACATTAGAAGTCTAGTCTCGGACACACGGAAACGGGCTCACTGCTTATTCCTTAAGTTGATGTCAATCTTGTATCACATTAGAAGTCTAGTCTCGGACACACGGAAACGGGCTCACTGCTTATTTCTTAAGTTGATGTCATTCTTGTATCACATTAGAAGTCTAGTCTCGGACACATTGAAACGGGCTCACTGCTTATTCCTTAAGTTGATGTCAATCTTGTATCACATTAGAAGTCTAGTCTCGGACACACGGAAACGGGCTCACTGCTTATTTCTTAAGTTGATGTCAAACTTTGTATCACATTAGAAGTCTAGTCTCGGACACATTGAAACGGGCTCACTGCTTATTCCTTAAGTTGATGTCAACTTTGTATCACATTAGAATTCTAATCTTGGACACACGGAAACGGGCTCACTGCTTATTTCTTAAGTTGATGTAAACTTTGTATCACATTAGAAGTCTAGTCTCGGACACACGGAAACGGGCTCACTGCTTATTTCTTAAGTTGATGTCAAACTTTGTATCACATTAGAAGTCTAGTCTCGGATACATTGAAACGGGCTCACTGCTTATTCCTTAAGTTGATGTCAACTTTGTATCACATTAGAAGTCTAATCTCGGACACACGGAAACGGGCTCACTGCTTATTTCTTAAGTTGATGTAAACTTTGTATCACATTAGAAGTCTAGTCTCGGACACATGGAAACGGGCTCACTGCTTATTCCTTAAGTTGATGTCAATCTTGTATCACATTAGAAGTCTAGTCTCGGACACACGGAAACGGGCTCACTGCTTATTCCTTAAGTTGATGTCAATCTTGTATCACATTAGAAGTCTAGTCTCGGACACATGGAAACGGGCTCACTGCTTATTCCTTAAGTTGATGTCAACTTTGTATCACATTAGAAGTCTAGTCTCGGACACGTGGAAACGGGGTCACTGCTTATTCCTTAAGTTGATGTCAACTTTGTATCACATTAGAAGTCTAGTCTCGGACACATTGGAAACGGGCTCACTGCTTATTCCTTAAGTTGATGTCAACTTTGTATCACATTAGAAGTCTAGTCTCGGACACATGGAAACGGGGTCACTGCTTATTCCTTAAGTTGATGTCAACTTTGTATCACATTAGAAGTCTAGTCTCGGACACACGTGGAAACGGGCTCACTGCTTATTCCTTAAGTTGATGTCAATCTTGTATCACATTAGAAGTCTAGTCTCGGACACATTGAAACGGGCTCACTGCTTATTCCTTAAGTTGATGTCAACTTTGTATCACATTAGAAGTCTAATCTCGGACACACGGAAACGGGCTCACTGATTATTTCTTAAGTTGATGTAAACTTTGTATCACATTAGAAGTCTAGTCTCGGACACATTGAAACGGGCTCACTGCTTATTCCTTAAGTTGATGTCAACTTTGTATCACATTAGAAGTCTAGTCTCGGACACATGGAAACGGGCTCACTGCTTATTCCTTAAGTTGATGTCAATCTTTGTATCACATTAGAAGTCTAGTCTCGGACACACGGAAACGGGTTCACTGCTTATTCCTTAAGTTGATGTCAACTTTGTATCACATTAGAAGTCTAGTCTCGGACACGTGGAAACGGGGTCACTGCTTATTCCTTAAGTTGATGTCAATCTTTGTATCACATTAGAAGTCTAGTCTCGGACACATTGAAACGGGCTCACTGCTTATTCCTTAAGTTGATGTCAACTTTGTATCACATTAGAAGTCTAGTCTCGGACACGTGGAAACGGGCTCACTGCTTATTCCTTAAGTTGATGTAAACTTTGTATCACATTAGAAGTCTAGTCTCGGACACGTGGAAACGGGGTCACTGCTTATTCCTTAAGTTTATGTCAATCTTGTATCACATTAGAAGTCTAGTCTCGGACACACAGAAACGGGCTCACTGCTTATTCCTTAAGTTGATGTCAAACTTTGTATCACATTAGAAGTTTAGTCTCGGACACATGGAAACGGGCTCACTATTTATTCCGTAAGTTGATGTCACCTTGAATCACATTGTTAGTCTGTTTATTCTGTAGCTTTTGAGTAGCACTCCATCATCTGAAGTAGGCTACGGGATTACGTACAACTAAAGAGGGTGGGTGGGGGCATTCACTTATATATTATAGCAGATTATCAAGACCGCTTTGGAATTTAAGCAGCGCTTGAAAGTTTTATTCTCAAAATAGAAAGCTCATTTCCCTATTTATCACAGTTTACTTTTGACAGAGTAACCTATACTAATAGTATAGTTCATATCAGCAAGTGCTATGACTGCCCAATTATGTGCTTCTTTACTATTCCACTCAACAGTAAAAGTGTCTCCTCTGACTTTTTACATAGTTAGATCGATGATTAGCAGATTGCTAAGGTTGAGTAAGTCGTTAAATTCGATCGTTATAACAGTTTTCCGTACCGAATCGGACGATAATAATTGAATAAGTTCGGCTCGGAATACCTTATCCACTACACCAGAGAACAACTGTTTACTCAGCTGTTGAAGAAACATGTTGACGGTTCCTAAGTCAGGTGAGTTTTAAATTCATCACTTCAGCCTAGATGGAGTCTTCTTCTATTGGTACTATGGTAGTATGCAATTAAACTTCCGAACCCGTAACAGTTTCGATGGATCGAAGACTGCTGTGATTGTAAAATAGTTTCAAATAATGCATGGAGATTGCGATAAGGTTAATTAATTGTAAAACCCGACATGGCCTCTAAAAGATGATATGACATGTGGCTTTAGAGGCTGAGGGTTTTAGACTCCATAAAGTAACCCTTATGTCGTCCAAGTAACCCTTAGCGCTCATGATGTCCAGGAGACTTGCAGGAATCTCATGGGGCATAAAACCCCATATAGCACTATGGCTTTACAAAGCAGTTGTAAGGCCTCAAATCACTTATGGTTCATTAGTCTGGTGGACAAAGGTGAATCAGGTAACTGCTAAAGCCAAGCTCGAAAGCTTACAAAGGCTTGGCACAATCTTTGCATCCGGAGCATTTAGGAGCAGTCCCTCAGCGACCCTCGAGGTGGCTTTAGGACTTCTGTCTCTTGATGTCTATATAAAAGCTTAAGCGCGCAAGTCAGCTTATCGGCTGATGGTTGCTGACTTGTGGAGGAATGGCACGTCTAAAACGGGCCACGGCACCATCACCGAAGCTGTAAACCCAAACGCTATTCTCGAAATGGTCCCAGACATAATGAGAACGGAGTTCGTATTCAATAAACCATTCTCTGTTGACTTCTACTCCAGAGATGAGTGGAAATCGCAAGATAACATACCAACAATAAGAAAGAGTTTGGTCTGGTAAACGGATGGCTCGCTTATTAAGGGCAGAACCGGATATGGAGTGTTTAGTCAATCCCTTAGAACTGCCCTCTGCGGCAGTTTGGGACGGAACTGCTCCATATTTCAAGCCGAAATCTATGGTATCCTGGCCTGTGCCAACCTAGGCCTCACCAGAGGGTACCAAGGAAAGAACATCTGCATAATGTCAGACAGTCAGGCAGCTCTTAAAGCTCTTGACTCCAACAGCATTTCATCCAAGCTTGTGTGGGAGTGCTTCAACGCTCTCTGCAAGCTTGGGTCACGCAACTTTGTGCGTCTTTGTTGGGTACCGGGCCATACAGGCATAGGTGGCAACGAATGCGCTGACAGGCTTGCCAAAAGCGGAGCAAGCATGCCATACACCGGTCCAGAACCGAGTTGTGGTATAAGCAAGTCAGCTGCTTACCAAAGTATAAACAAATGGTCCAGGAAGACACACCGCTTGCGGTGGCAGAGTCACCAAGGACAAACACTCGGCAAAAGACTGCTTACTGATTCTAGCTCCGGCTTCACCAGATGGCTGATGGGGCTGGGTAGGGATCAGGTTAAGCAAGTGATTGCCTTGATCACTGGACACGGCCACTTCAGGAAAACACCTAAACACTCTAGGTTTACGAAATGAGGTCTCGGAGTGTAGACTCTGCAATAAGTCTGAAGAGACTGCAAAACACATAATACTGGACTGTGAGATACTGGGAGCAAGGAGAAGGGCTCTTTTCGGTGATAAACAACCAGGCGACGAACCAGATGTTAGTATCGGGGAAAAGCTTCTTAGCCTAATTAAGGGCACAAAGATAGGCTTACCTCTCTAACATCAAAGGGGCACACAATAAGCTCAGGTTGACGTGTGAGGATCTGTGAATCCACCCCAATACTCCAACGCAAAAAAACCCCTTATGTCTGGGGTAGGCTAAATCTCAAAAGTAATTGTCGCTAATTACATTACCTTTTCATCCACTATCACTTGGTGCAGAATCTAGTGAATTTGCATCTTTTTTAATAGGATTATTTTTCATGCCTCAGTCAACTAGAAGGATCATTTCCTAGGTTCTTCGAGATGGTTATATGAACTTTTAGGTAAATCGACAGGGAAATAAATTACCACCACAACTGTAAAAGCTGGGTTGGCTTAAATAGTCTGTCACTTAAGTCACGAGTCAAAGTCGGTTGAATAATGCGGCCACTATTGTAGGTACAATCATCATTCCTATATCATTCCTAATTGCAACGTGCTTACGGCAGTCCCAAATAAATAAATTTACGTTTTTTTGTAATAAATGTATTTTTTATTCTTTTAAATTGTTCATCTAGGTCTAGAAACGTTAAATAGATTCTATATTTGTATTACCGTTTTAAGTAACATAATTAAAATTAAATTGTTTTATTGTGAAGTAAAATATTTTAAACCTTAATCTCAAACAGATTTAACGTACAGAAGTTTTGTTTTATCCATTCGTCTTTTTTAATAACATTTCATCGACCGAAACAGGACTAACAATTAAATAGTTTAGGTTCTTCTCCACCTCACTAAATTGAGAAGGAGAAAAGTTGCTCCAACCACAAAACCACATATTTCTATGACTATTTTTATGTTATGATTTATGTTTAGTGAACTAAATATTCTTATTTCGCTAGATACGAAAGGAAAAGACTTATTACTTAAGGAAAACAATAGAATTCTAAGTTAGAGTCCTTCTACTCCCGCTGGCAGTGAATGTCTGAGGAATACTGTCTGATATTATGTATATGCCACTGTATGTCTCTGCTTTTTACAACGTACTGTATATGGTTTCTAAATTAAAATACTGAAGGTTCTCCTGTTGATTTTTTCGTAAGCTGAAAATATTTTCATTTAGGTAACTAAATTTATTTTATATTATAAGCTACTTACATCTTCGGGGACCATTTGTTCCACCTGAAACAAAATGAGTTAATTTAGATAAGATTCTGTAGTAAATTTTATTAGAGATTCTACACACTTCTACTTGCCACTATATATAATGGATGGGTTTTACCAAACTATATATTTAATTTTCAGTGAAATGGGTATATACAGGATGTTTTGCGAGAGGTAGAGCACAACTTCAGGATGTGATAGTAGACACAAAAATGAGCAAACATTTTATATGTCCTATCTTGCTTCGTTTAGTGTCTATCTGTCCATATGTTTTTTATTTCGATTGAAAGCGTATCTTAGAACTCGTTGGAGCAAATAACAAGAAACTTGGAAATTATGTTAAGCTAATTAAAAGAAAAGTTAAAAAAAACACTTACTATCACTTTCCATTTCAAAGCCGCGACATGTAAAATTGTTCAAACTCTGACATCCCAAGAAATGTTAATTCCACGTAAACATTGCAAGAATAACTATTTATTTAAAAATTAATGAATAAAACTAACAATACCAAATTGTTTTAAATCTGTTGAGAAATAAAAGAACTATATCAACTTTAGTTGGTGTTTATGCTTTCTTACATGTGGAACATATATTTTAAGTACAATTCCAAATTGTTTGTTACTTACTGGATTTGTATCAATTACATATTTATCATATTTTTTAGAAATACGTATTTATTATTTACTTGGTGATCTTATTTATTTGAAAGTTATTTATATTAATTACCCTAGTGTTTATAAAGAGCAAATGTATGACTAAGCGTTTTCGAAATAATTTGAAACAAATATTAAGACCTTCATCCATCTCATCATAATAATAGGTATATAAGAAGTAGCAAAGACATCGAACGATGGCAATCTCAAGCAGACATGATTGCTAACCAGTCATCCTTTAATACTTATTTCATAATACTTATGAAACATTGTACCTTGAACATTCAAACCTGTCTATGATCTAGATCAAAACAGACACCAATCATGCTCAGATGATCAAAGCCTACAATTGTGTGAAGACAATTACTTAAGTTATGTTCAATGCAATTTCGACACATTGTATACACGTATCATCTGTATAATTTTGGTTTTAGTATGTACACATATACTCTTAAGGAATATACCGCCTTTAAAATGTCAGTTGTGTTTTCCATAGTGAAATAGCTGGATATGGGCGAATTTGAGGGATGAGGAGAATATAAATAAAACTGAGAGAGAAGTATAACAAAAACATACTAAATAATGCCGTCCTAGTTATTTTACTTATTGAAATTAAAGAACAATGGATAGGCCGAGCAACATTTCTTCAGTTATGGCAAATAGGGGGGGCATGAGGTGTCATGAACCGAGTTAAAATTATGCAAATCCGAAAACATTGGCTCGTTCACAATCCTATCCGTGATCTGGACAGTTTATTTCGGTCTTCTGTATTAATAATACGAAGTTTCAAGCTGTACATCTATCTGATTTATTCCTATCCATTTTTAATTAAATGCCATAATTTAGTTACGTTATTACTGTAACTATACCACTTATAGATAAGAAAATATAAAACCCTAAATATGCTGTCAAGGAAATAACCAAAACCGTATTCAAAAATATTACTCCAAATAAATAAATTTAGGGAACTGTAAATTTATTATACGTAGCACGTTACGCATTTATATTAATATTGAATTTGTTCCCTTGAGAATTAATGATCCATAAAATATATTATTGCAACATCATTCAGAATAATTTGGGTCAAAACATACCCAAATTACGTGTTATATTTTGGGGGAATAAAACAATTCACTAGATCAAAGCCAAATTCTTAGCAATAAAGAATGTAATACATAACTGTGACGTTGCGAAGGGGACAACTATGGCTGTAAACGAGAGGTCACGAGTTCGATTCCTTTAGTACATTAAATCAAAGTACCATTTTCATGGAAAGAACACCCTTAACTAACTGTAATTTAAAGAGCAAAAATATACTTTGCAACGAAAAACAACGTAAATAACGTAACTACGAGCGTTTATTTAATACTCAAGATAAAGTTACAGAATTGGAAACAAAGTTATTGTAGTTTTGTATAGGGAATTGGCGTTGTTGAAAAGACTAGAGAGATGCTGCGCATTTACCGAGTGAGTCTAAAAGGACTTTACAACTTTTAAATTATATAGATATTTATTGACTTTACTTACAGACTTGATATATGTGTCATTTTGTAGCAAATTACTTCAAGTTTGACTCCCATAGTGCTGTAGTACCAAGTACCGCCACTGCGAGCGCCAGCTTCGTCTGTACTAAAATGGCTACTTTCAATGATGCGGAGCGTGCTGGCTGTGTGTTATTGTTTCATGAAACAAACTCTGCTACAAGTGTTCAGCGTAGATTTCGCACAGAATACGGAAGAGACCCTCCAAACAGGCCTTCTATTTACAGTTGGCACAAGAATTTTGTCGAGACAGGTTGTTGTGTTCGTCATGAGAACTCGCCAGGTCGCCCACAGGTTAGTGATGCTACTGTCGAACAGGTCAGGGAAACATTTGCCCGTAGTCCTAAAAAATCAACGCGGCGTGCAGCTGTGGAGACTGGAATTCCACAAAAGACAGTTTGGCGAGTGCTACGGAGATGTTTGCACTTAAAACCATACAGACTTACGATGGTACAACATATCACTGATTTAGATAAAGCTGCTCGTGGAGAATTGTGTGCTGTAATGTTGGATTGAATGGGGGAAGATGAGACATTCCTGAACTGAATAATCTTCAGTGATGAGAGTACCTTTCATATCAGTGGTAAAGTGAACACCCATAACTGCAGAATCTGGGGGACCGAAAGCCCAAAAGAATCCCTTGAACAAGTTCGGGACAGTCCAAAAGTAAATGTGTTTTGTGCGATGAGTAAATTTAAACTGTACGGGCCATTTTTCTTCATGGAGAAAATTGTCACTGGTATCATTTACGTTGATATTTTGCAGAATTTTTTGATTCCTCAAATTGATGAAGATGGACAATAGGATGCTCCTTTCTACTACCAGCAAGACGGAGCACCACTTCATTACCTAACAGGTGTTAGGGATTGCCTAAACGGTCGTTTTCAAGGTCGCTGGATTGGGCGTTCAGGACCAATTGCATGGCTACCTCGTTCCCCCGATTTGACTCCTATGGATTTTTTTCTATGGGGTTTCATTAAAGATAAAGTGTATGTTCCACCTCTACCAGCCAGTCTTGCAGATCTAAGAAGAAGAATCGCAGCTGCGGTTGCTGAAGTTACGCCAGATTTGCTAGAACAGGTGTGGCGAGAAATTGATTACCGGTGAGATGTTGGCCGTATCACTAATGGAAGTCACATCGAACCGAGATAGGAATATGACAATAAACTTGAAATAATTTGCTACAAAATGACACGTATATCAAGTCTGTAAGTAAATTCAATAAATATCTATATAATTTAAAAGTTTTAAAGTCCTTTTAGACTCACCCTGTACTTATATAATCCACTTCATTCACATGCCAACTCCGGAAGATTTTTAATTTTTTTTTAACTTATAATGTTATACTTTCATATACAATCTGTATAATTCACATAAAAAGTACTTATTAAAAAGATGTTTGTTTTTTAAAACACAACATTAATCATATATACACGCACTACAGCACTCAGCTTAAAATTATGGATATGATAACAGAACAGGTTTTGTAACATATTCTCATCCATAACCGACAAGCAACTTGTACGTGCTATTAAATTAGTTTGGAAATTTATGAGCCACTTACCATACTATCGCGGACTGTGTTTATTATCGACATTATTTGGTCTCGTGTCTGAAAAAAAAAAACAAATACATATAAGTAACAATTCTAAAAATAATATGGCATTAAAATATAAGTTATCTTAAGAATTATAGTTACTTAAGAAACCGTGAACTGTCCAAACACTACCACTTTTACACTATGTAAAATTGTCCTCATAACATAAACCGCTGCTTGAAAATGAGAGTTCTCATACAACAAAGCAATATTAAATAAATTGATATGGGGTTCGAGTCCAACATTAATAAAGTATTTACTTTTGCCAACTGAAAATATAAGAGATTTTCAAACAAAACGCGTATGTTTTTAGCGTGATAATAATATAATATAAAAACCATCAATAGAGATTAAAAATTATTTCAAAGGGTTACACAAGGTTCAAGATTTACAATTTTCCTTATTAAATTTCATTAGTTAAGATTACTCGATGCAAATAGGTGCTTGACCTAGTTTTCCTGAAAGAATTTATGACATACTTTTACATAATAAATATTTGTAGAAAAGGTGAAATACAAGATCTCATGCTCATGCTGTAATGTCCATGATTTCTATCAGAAGATAGTTTCCTATTAGTTATTTATCAAATAAATATTTACCAGCGTTAATGATATTCTTTTTTAAAGGTGTTCAAACCCACATTTCATGCGATATGACGTTTGATCTTATTTATTTATCAACGGTACAGACATTTTCCACAATAAACATAATAAATACAACAAGGATAATGTAAAGCACAAATGTTCAAGAGGCAGACATTACAACAATTTTAACAACAAGTTAAGAATTGTAACATACAATTTAAACTTCTGATTCTAACATACGTGTGAATAACTGCATAAAATGTACATACTTGTTCTATTACTGCCGCGATGTCATCGCTTGGATTTTGCCTTCCTTCACACATCTTGCTAGTCAACCTGTAAAAAACGCCTTTGATAACATAATTTTACAAATGAACATAGAGTCTGTGGTAAATGGTTCCTTAAGTAGTATTACAAAATATTATTTTAGTTGCAGTATTAGTAAATTTGGTTCCCTTTGGTTCTACACCAAATGAATTAGCTCTTCGTATTTATAATTCCTCATGACTCCATCTATAAAACCTGTTGGGTCTGAACCGTCGTCGTTTTACTTCTTGCAATATCAATGTCAATATCTTACTACAATAGCTATACTTATACATACTTACACTTTATCCTTCTTAGGGCAAAAAGATGAGGAAACCCCCTTGTTGCAGTAAGTTCTTAAAGGGACCTCTGTAAGAATTGGGGGTGGATCGCTTCCTATCGAGATCTCATAAGGAGTAATAACGGCCACTACCTCAGTCATGTCACATTGGAAGAAGAGGATGCTAGATCTGTACCAGCTTCTTGCAGTAAAGGCTGTCATGGGACTTGGAGAATACAATACTTTACCAGTTTTATGCTTTAAAAGGCCATAACATCAAGCAAGCACCACCCATTCCAACAGCAGACTTGACCTCTCGTTCAGTCCTTTTAACATCAATATCTCGGAAATTTGGTTAACCCTTTGAGTGCCACAGCGGATGTAATCGGCCCGTGGGGTTTTTTTTATGTAAAGTGCTGAGGGCCGCCAAGATCGGCTTTTCGAATATTTATTATTTCTGTTAGAAAATTTTGACGTATGCCATTCTACTTAGTCTCATTGCTTACATAAAAAATCAAATAAACATACATCATCTATCTTGATTTGGTTTTTGAAGCTGATAAAAGCTATCTGCCAAATATGAGAGACAACTTTTCAGTGAGTGCAGATTTGCAATATTTTTTACTAATATATAAGAAAAGTCATACTCAGTTTTACAGATACTTACCACTTGAAACTTGGTAAGTTACACTTGTCCCTACTTACATAGGGATGAATGGAAAAGTCCTACAAATGTATTAAGAGCAAAAAATATCGACATGTCAAAAATATAAAAAAACAAATTTTTGCATTAAATTCTATTTAAAACTTTTAAACAGATTTTATGATCCAAATAAATATTATAAATCATATTCTACTTTTCTCCAAACACAATAAAACAAAAAATCATATCATTATCTTTAATTTTTAGTTACACAAATATCAAACAAAATAAATGAAAACTCAATTTTAAAAAGATTATAACTAAGTTGGCTTGACCTACTTTTTAATTCGGTATGTTTGTTCGTAAGTAGATAAGTAACAGTAAAAAGATGCATAAATTTAAATATGACCACAAAATTTCAATCCTATTATTCCAAAGTTTAAAAACATTAAAACATTTCATTTTTGTGATATTTTTATATAAAATGTTTTTATCATTCAAATAAATATTACATGTTATAACCTACTATTCTTCTTACATAATAAAAGTAATATCTATATATAAGTTATGAATTACTTGGCTGAACACTATACAAATAACAAAAGAGTGCTTGTCACTGAGAGAATTGACTTGTCATAAGATGCTTGCGTCATCCCCTCAAAATTCCCTGGCACTTAAAGGGTTAGTAACATGTTACCGTCTTAAATATTGCAACCAACATTATATGTTAACGTCCCTAACTCTGATCAATAGTTTTTAATACTTTGTAAACTACTAACTGACATAGGCAGTCTATCTAAAGTGTCACATGTTATATCCTTTCGTTATAATGATCAATGGTCCCTAATACTTTATAAACTCCTAGCACTGGCAGTCTATCTAAAGTGTCACATGTTATATCCTCTCGTTGTAATGATCAATGGTCCCTAATACTTTGTAAACTCCTAGCACTGTCAGTCTATCTAAAGTGTCACATGTTATATCCTTTCGTTATAATGATCAATGGTCCCTAATACTTTGTAAACTCCTAGCACTGTCAGTCTATCTAAAGTGTCACATGTTATATCCTTTTGTTATAATGATCAATGTCCCTAATAATTTGTAAACTACTAGCGCAGGCAGTCTATCTAAAGTCACATCGTAATCTTTTCGTTGTAAATATTAATATTTTCTGTCTGTTAAAATAAAAGCTTAAAATTGGTTGAACTAGAGTAAACTCACTTTTACTTGAGATAAAGCTTGCAACACTATAAAAGTTATTATTTTCCACAGTTATATGCAAATCTATACATAGGGATTTATTAGTTCATTCTATAAGTTATCTAGTTTATATATTATTTATACAATACTATTTAATTGTTTAGGATTGTTATTGTTAATATTAATTGCAAGTTAGCATGAACACGTTTTCAATTATTTCAATACTGATCGCCCATATTCCCTATTTCACGTTACTTAATTATACAGTAATATAGTCATGACTTACCTTTATGTATACAAAATAAAACTATTAATTTTATAAAACTTGAATTTTGAATTTAGTCTTGAAAATTTCTTGTACGTGTCTTGTGTCAATTCATGCTTGGTTACATTTTAACGATTTTTTCAGCTGCTTTCATTGTATCAAATTATCAGCTGCTTTAACAAAAACCAATAATTAATTTTTGAGTTCTGTGAATTAATGTAAAATATTTCAAATAAACACTAACAACGCTTAAGATATATAAGGTTTCATTCCATGATTGCTTAGTTTTTACCTCTCCATTATAGACTCCCCTTTATATTAAAATGAGATAAACATAATAATGTATCTACTGATTTATGGAGTTTTCTTTTACTTTCTTCTTTATTTGGATTTATTACTTTTGTATTAGTAATTTCTCTTGAATCCTGGAGGAATCATTTCTTCATTTATGGGAAATCCTATCAACTTTATCCCAGAATTTAAAAAAGTTCTTTTGGCTTATCAATCTGAAACTTAACCTTTATCTTAATTTTTGTTGCAATGTGAACATCTCTGCTTTTAGTTTAAACAGAAACTTGAGTCAAATGACTTTTTTCAATAAGGGTATTTTATTTAAGTTTTACGTTATAACTATGGACAGCCATTTCTTAAGAATTTCATAAAATGTAAAACGTAGTTTTTAATTGGCCTAGAATCTTTTTAACGCCATTTTGAATATTATATCTTAAAATATACACACTTATATACATATAAGTGGGGGAGAGGGAGTTTGGAGGAGAGAGGGAGGGCGGTAAGAGGGGGCAACGAAAAAAATCATATACTAATATAATACCTTTGATTATTATACCTGACTCATCATCATACTTATATTTATGTAACAACAGTTATTAAGATAACTTAATAATTCACTGTATTGTACAATTTTCTCACAAACAATTAAACACAATGGTAAGTAGTTTAGTAAGCAAACTGATGCAAAATAAGTAAGTATATTAATGCTGGCTCTAGTTTGTAACGTGTTCTCTCATACTGTTACGGGAAGAACGAGTGTGAACCTTTGCCAGTAACAAACTAGATGTGAGGATGAGAGGGTGGGTGTGGCTGCATTTCAGTCGTAGGCCCCATAAGCAGCCAAAATTTTACGCTAAACTCACCATGAACTACGCTCAAAACAAAGAACTCGAATTCCAAATTTTTGTGCCCAGTGAAAAGATAATGTATTTGTGTAATCTTTGGTATTGGGTGCCTCTAATCAATAAATACAACTTCAAATTCTATTTATCTGTAATAATGTATTGGATCATCACTAGTCTAAACGGATTTGTAATCCACTCAAAGATGATTATTCTGCACCACGTATGACATTGGTTGTAACATTTTTAATGGGCTGCATACAAACCATAAGTGACATTGTGACTTCTAACCGTAGTGAAGAAACATCTCTAATCCACATCATAGTTTCTAATACTGAGACAGTTTAATATTCTTAGAGAGCGAAAGAAGCTTAAAAATTGGAATCTTCGCTTGCAGACCATCTTTGTGAATTTTTGTACAAATGTCAAGTGAAAATACCTGAAGGAGATGCAATTGCACATTTTATGAAAACAACTACAGAAAAGAGTATTTTTTCCATATTTTTGTTTTCAATAGTTCGTTTTTGCTTTTTCTGGTTTTTTTTTTAATCTGCTCATTATATATATTGTGTGTAATACAAATTCTATATCGATTATTTACATTTTGCTATTTACGAAATGATAATCTAGCAATAGCTGCATAAGATACATACATTGCCGACATCCGCGTCCTGTTAATTGGCTCTAGCCATGCTTAATAACCTTCATACCATAAAATACAGGAAATACACTTACCATACTTGTGTTATTGATCACTTGGTAAAAAACCATATTCTTGCCTTTCTCAAAGGCCATATCTAGAAATAACTCTCTCTCTTCGCTGTGGTGAGCCATATTTAGTGAAAAAATGGTAAACCAAAATTGCCAGTAACACAAATTCACTTATACAGATGATTTGTTGAACAGCTATACCATTATTAGTTTAAACTTTACTAATCAAGGATTTATTAGGACCTAAATAACTAATTATAAGTATTATTAGATACCCAAACAGCGATCAAACTGTTTCTTCTTAACCCCATGCTGCCAACCTTTTTATAATTTGATGTTATCTTAATTTTTAAGTTATATTTTTTCGTATCCTGTGGTAAAGAAGCAATATTGGTCGTTCTTTAGTCATATTTATTGGTTGTTTAATGTTTAGGTTTCAGCTAGTGAATATTCCGTCACTGGTATTAGCGAACATGTATTATTGATAGTTTCAGTTTAACATATGTTACCTTTCTACAAAAGGCCGATTTTTATATTATAATTATGTTAAAAATGTATGAATTAGAAATTTAAAATGTAGCCACGACACCGGTTGTGCAACCCTAAGATATCAGATAAGACAACGCCCACTCAGTTTCATACATCATCATGGCGATTAGCGCACCCACCATGAGTTCAGAACTATTTTTAAAGACGGATTGTCATTTTAATAGTAACCAAATTGATACTAAGCAAAGACATTTTACATTTATTTTGTAGTTTTTATGTTGTGTTGTTCTTCTCGATAGTATAAATAATGTTGTCCAGTCATAAAATAAAAATTATATTCTTCCAGCTTAATTTATCATATCGGGTAGGTTTGATCAATGCACCCATATTAATGCACCCGTATACGGTTTAAAATACACCTATATACAGTTATGTATATAGCTAACGTAACTGAGATGGTATTGAGTTTCGATAACTATCTTTTAATAAATTGATTCAATTTTATGTTCGTTCAGTAAAATATAGATAAAGGTATTAATTTATTTCAAAATGTATGTAAATACTTATATCTCCAGATCTCAATTTGAATTCAGAAGGTTGTGTTTGGATCCCCGTTAAATTATCAAATGATTTAAAGGAAAAACTGGGGAAGGAGATATTCTTTTTTATGTATCCAGTGTTTCTCATCTGAGTTTTAAAGCATCCCTGATTACGATTACTGTGAACTATATAAATGGCCAAACTGCTGAGCAAGAAGTTCACAAATTTTTAATTTCAGAGTGATTAAAAAATTTAGTGTCCCCAAAACTTTTGGTTGAATATGCTTCTGCTAAATGTTTTACAGCTAAATCTAGATAAATATAATAATTCATAGATATGTATAGTAGCAGGTTGTACAATTCCTCACAACAACAATCAATAAACTGCTCAATATCCAAATTGTTACTACCAGCATTATTGGCAGAGCGTTAGTCAAATGGCTGGAAAGTGTTCATTTCTGTCTATCTGCCTCTTCTGTTTGCACAATATCTCGTTCTACAACTGACCAACGGAAATGAAGTTTTGCATAAAGCTTCATTTCTGTTTAATCAGCAGAAAAAGATTTATTCGCTCTCTGTAAATCTGTGTAAATTGTGTAATGTATACAAGTTACAGTCTTATGTATACGATGATCACGCCTTGGCAGATAACAATTTTGGTTGATTACTGTTAAATATTTGTGTAGATGTGTTGTATGTTTGTTATACTTCACTGCATTAAACCCTCTGAAAACTTGAAAAGGATTTATACTTCATCGTTTTAGAGCAATCCATGTTACTAGAGCATAAGTAGATCATAAAACACCCCCGATTTAGAACACTTTTCTACGTTTTATTTTGGAATCGTTTCCACGTTGCGCAGGACGGGACAATAGTTTCAAGAAGATTTTGATGATCACACTGTCTAAGATATAAGATAGTGTGTCAGTGCAGATTTAACCAACTCCTAAAAAACGTATTATTTCTTTAATACATTTGAGAGGGAAGCAGAGTATAGTCTCGTTTATTATTTTGTAATATTTCAAAAATGGTTATAAAAATTATCGCTAACACTGGATTTATTATTGATAAGGATGGGGAAACTATAGACATACAGAACCAAAACTGCAACTGAGATGAGTAAAGATTTACAAAGACATTCAACGTTCATCGGGATATATCACTTCACGCTTAAATACAGAATGAGAGAATCTTCTCTGACCATGAACAGACATTAACTCTCGCCCTCCTCCTCCCCACACACACTCAGCAGCGGCCGGCCGCATGATAAGTGGGCGGGGAAGAGGGGCGTCTTTTCCAAGAACATTGGGTTTACCCTTGGAACCCATCCTTCGGTATTTCTCTTGCTCCTTGATGCAAGAACTGGAATATTAACTGATTTATTCAGTTTTCTTGTGGTTATATTCAAATAAATGGTGTGTCAATAGTTCAGGTCTTTTAAATCAATCACAGAATGACAGCGCGCAGGTGAGGTCAATGTTTTGTGGATGGCTAGTAGAGCGTCGGCCGCGCGCTCAGATCCCGTGGCTCCCATCTGTAAAGAGAGGTATTTCCATTTTTCACTGAGGTTCTGCCTTTGCCGATTTCACTGTTCATCGCCATTCTTTGGTCACTTTTATCTAAATACATGTAATATGATTGGTTTATAATCTAATATACAAAACTAAAACAGAAATGATAAGTCAATAGAATTTAGTACCATAAAGTTGTATAACTTTGATAGTTTTATTCTGTATGCATAATATTACTTCACTGTGTAACGGCCAACTACGGATGACTGCAAATGTGGATCTTTTCTTTTCTTTTTTCGTTAACAACGTCGCTTGGGCTGAAACAAAAAACATTATTATTACAAACTATTATAGAGTCGAATCACTGAATAAAGTGGCAAACAAGAAACAGAGTGGAATACCACAACAAAATTAGCATACCACCCTAGGGTTGAATTACAGTTGCGCCAATATCATTTACGGCTGAGATTTTGATCATCACCTAAATACTCGGGGAAATAGATTTGGCTTAAACATACTGTACTAAAACCAAGCTATTGAGTTTTTAAAATCTTGTCCTCGGTTAAAAATTTCATGAGAAAAAAGAAATTAACGTCGATATATTCGACTAAATACTAATCGCAACAACTAGGTCTTCTTCAAAATGTGATTCGCATAGCCCTCCTCCAAAATTTGCAGCATTGCGAATGAAGAACACAACCTCCATTTCCCACCATAAATTATCATTAATTTTTGAGTTAATAGGCGAGATCAGATACTCGTACATCAACGTATTATTGGACATGTCTCTATGTCAGTTGTTGCAAAAGTACCATAGTAGTAACATTTAATCTATTATACAGTAATATTAAATAAAGTATAGAAGGTTCAACTTTCCTCAAAAATTAGACGTACCAGGTACCATTTTCATAAAAGTAATAGTCAAAGACATCTGAAGATTTGTGACAGCGACAACTGTATCAGGTTTAGTCAAACTTCCATCAGATATATTATATTATGTAGTGTATTTGGAGGATAACAAATATGTTTTATTGAAGGGGTTTAGCGATCCAGTTATATTGACACAGTAGGATGAGGGTGAGCGGTGACACTCGGGATATCGTATACTGCACTGGTTTTTAGTCAAGGTGGCAATTATAAAGCAGACTTCATCTATCATTCAAGTACTAGGTGCTAGTGACTTTAGGGAAGAAATTTAATGTGACCATATTCTTAGATTTCCGATTCACACACGTCAACAACTGATAACCTATTTATTATCTACAGATATTCCGGCCTTCATAATAAGGAGGGCCATCGTCAAACAAAGCTATTAACTGAAACTGGCAGAGCCAGTGACGTGGGATGTGGTCATATTATTCGCCGATTGGTTGAGCTTCAGCCCATCACGTACTGTTCCGACCTTTCACTCAACTCTTAAACGGACATACACCATTTTTCTCAGTTAAAAAAAAACGTTTAATTGAAGGTGGTTCTCCACAACAATATTTAGTAAAGTAGATTTTATCACTCACCTGCGCTAACTGGCTGATACGCTGAAACAAATTCAAAGTGATTAAAATTGTATGTAGTTATTTTAATAATAAATTTAATAAGTACTAATGTAATTATGTGATAGATTATTGTACGTAATATCATATGCAAGTATGAAACCGTAAAATCAAATAATACTTTAAAAGCAAACAAATATTTAAAATATTCAAGTTTAATGTTCAAATTTGTTTTATTCATCAATATACTACTGTCTAAACTGTACTAAAATGTTTCATGAAGACTTAGTATACCCACACTTAGCCTGCAAAGTCATCTCTCATTTTACAAACATTTCTGGGCCGTTTACTCACTTTGAACAATCCAAACGGATTGTGAATAATTCAACAAAAATATTAATGATTACTCGGTTCTTTTCGAAATATAACATAATCTATCTTGGTAACAATCGTGGAAATGAGAGATGACCTCTGACAGTTCTCTCTTTTGTATATCACTTTCACATCTTCTGTCATAATTAATTATTGCCGTGTATTACAAATATTTCATACAAATTATTATTCCTGCCCCATAAGATATTCTCTTCCCTCAGAAAGACAATATGCTGCCTAATACAATTTATCAAGCTTACACAACAAATGTAAGAGTCTTTATTGATAATGCAATCTAAAATTGGAAGTGAATCTTCATAGTAATTTTCTCAGGCTGAAGAAACAAATAGGCATAATATTTTGTTTCCTTTCGAGCGTAAAGTGAAAGCATGAAAAGCATTATTTCTAATTTCCACTCATAAATACAGGTTGTGCAATAATCGAAAGTTGTGAGTTTAGGTAGTAAATGCTTTAAAAGAGGGTTAAAGAGCTAGTCGTGAAGCTTTGCACGAAACTATACAGTTGCTTTATTTGTTAACTAATTTTATTGGAAATTATGTCTTTGAATAACAGATTTTTGGGAAAGCGTTTAATAGTGTCTGTCGTCTCAATGTAGAGAACCGTGTCAACGTCAACATTATTGAGCTTACAAAGTCCTGATTTACAGTGTCGAATTTGAATAGTGTCAACACTTTTGTAACCAGCAAATATGGAGTTCTGTAATGTACATTTCGTTATGTTACAAGAGAAAATAAAAAAACACAACCACCTATAAATATTCAATTTATTTAGGATTCCTTAAATTTTGAATACAGTAATTCATTAGGATCACGTTAAACCATTGTACCTTAGGATAAATTGATATGTGAATAAACACTAAAGTTATTCCAATGTATCACTCGTACTTTATTTAAATTATGCAATATGTGATATGATGCGAATCACCGGCATATATTATAAAATATGTGCTAGATATCCACTTAAGGTACATTCTTAATCCGAAAAATGTAATCTTACAGTTTAAGCGTGTGACAATCTCAGATCATTTTTATGGTACCCAGAGTGTACGTTTGTCACTGCATACAGTGTAGTGCGTAGTTTCCACATACAATGTTGCATTATTGTCTATTCCGTTTTGTGTCATACAATGATAAAGTGTATGACAACACCTTGTGAACTGTAGCAGTTTAAATATAGCTAAATCATCACCTTAGATACACACTAGTCGGTTATCTTGTATTGTATATTATACCCCAGTGTATAACGGTCGTTTAGGTCGGTAATGGAACATGACTCCTTGGACATTTACTATTTTTATGTTATGGATAAGTTTTTATTTTAAGTCAAGTATGTAACAACTAATTAAGGCCAATGAAAACGAATTTCCAGCGAACTCTCGTTTTGTTTGATCGTCAGAATAGCCATCCACTCTTATGTTTGTGAAACATTTTAAGTCAATGATTTAAATAAGATTTTTAAAACATATATAGTACCCTCCCCTATGCTAGATCATTGCCATTCACTAATAATATTGCTAGGTGTTTATGAATAAAGCATTACACTTCCATAGCATGTATTCAGTTTTTTTCTTAAACATTGAATATTTAAATGCCTACATTATTCAGCATAATTCACGGTGCAACCGGATTAAAAAAAAAGCTGAGCGAATTTGTTTTAAATTTTAAAATCAAAATTCTATCCAGAGATATTATGGACCTACTCATAATTTGAACGTGTTTAAGTTGTTTCCTTTGTGTATCAGTGCAGAATAAAACAATAAAAATAAAGATAAGGATTCCGAAATTAAACAAAAACATTTGAAAACGAGTGCACAAATCAACCTATCAATCTAACAGAAATCCTTTCAAATTAAACAGTTTCATCATTAACAAAGTATGTCAATCAAAGCCCAAATATTAATGATAGCACCTGAACGCATGTTATTTGGAGATACTATTCACCGATGATGTCTCCTACCAACATATTTTTTGTATTGATTCATAATAATAAATTTGTTTTAAATTCTTTATAAGCTATTTAATGTACAATGCAAGAGTTTTATAAAAACCTGAAGTGCACTTAATGTACGAAAGCTATAATTTCTATATATTATTCTTTTTTTTCACTACATTTGCAATATAATGAAAAATACCAATCACTGACGACACAAATGTTATAAATTAATAGAAGTCATAGACATTTAAAGTAAATTTAAATGTATTTATAAATTTGTTCCATTGCAAAATAACTATTATTTTAAATATTATATTGTTTGGGATAAAGATTTTGAGCATTTCTTGTACAGAAGTAAAACTAACAATTATTTCAACTTCGCTGTGCTGTGCACCCGTAGCAGTATTTTATTTCCAGATGACAATCTGATCTGAAGATGATCGCATCAATTTTATCTGGCCATTATTATCCGATACAAGTTAAAACTGACTGTTAAAACCACAGTATTTATATGAGGAAAAGTATAAGTCTATTGATGTTTCTGATAGTATAACTTATTTGTTAAATTAAACTGAAAATTCAAACAAATAACTTACTAGCAAATGTTTTATAAAGCAATGGACTCACGAAAATTATAGTTAAAGAAAAACTATTATATATATTAAAAATACATACCGAAGGTCGTTTTTCTGGAGGACAAAACGGATTTGGTGGTGCAGCTCCAGGTGGAGCTATGTTACCTCTGACTAAATCCATATCTACGTCATGGCCTGTCATTGGTCGTCTTTCTTCCCTACAATTATTTCCAGTAGTTGGTCTTCTAAGTCCGGTTCCCCTACCGGTCGGTATTCCAGTACCTCTTGAAGTTCCCGCAGCACCATGTTGACTCTTAGGGCGAACCAGTCCTCGTCCTTGACCGCTCGTTAGTTTTTGGCCAGTGGCTCTCGAAGGACCTGCGGTGGACTCTGCAGCTGCTTTTCTAGCCTGCATATAAGGAGGTAAAAGGGATACCCTCTCCTTTGGGGGGCACAGAGACTTCCTAGTCCTAGCTTTGGAAGTCTTTTTTTGCTGAGTTTGTTTTGGAGGGGGTGCAGGTGGACTAGGCGGAGGAGGCGTTGGTGGGCAAGGCGGCTCTGGAGGACAAGGAGGTTCCTCCGGTGGAGGGCACTGTTGACGAGGTGGAGCGCGAGGTTTCAGACAGTCCTCGTACTTGTATTTTCTACTCCGCAGAGCCATACGTTTCGATGGCAATTCAGAAACATTCATTTCTAGATCTCTGAATGCCTGGAATGGTGAATAAAACATTGCAGATAAGTACGGCATGTGAAAGTACGAATATAACAATGTGCCAAAACACTAACTGGTTTTAAAATAATAAAGAATAGTTGGTAACTAAATCCCATTTGAATTATATTAATCCAGTTAAAGAAGATTAGTCAGACGATCACTAGTTGTGATAGCTTATACTCGCGGTAAATCTACCTCTCAACACGTTTTTTAAACTTCAAACTCCAAAGTGACATGTGATATTTACGATTTTTTTTAAAATATATTGTAACAGTTTTTAGAGACAAACTAGCACTCAGGACAATTTGGAACCACTTTTAAAATCTCAAAAGGCTTAATAGTAAAACTTTATAATCATTTCTTTGTTTTGAAGGTTATTTTTGACGATGGAAGGATTGTGAAGGAAACAGGATTTTTCCGGACATTTGCCATCGTTAAGTGAAACAAGAAAACAGTAACACTACGTTTCGAGATCTGCAATCTGATCTCTTCTTCAGGTAAAGAACTAACCTAATACATAATTACAAACTAGGTTAAAATAAACAAATCTTACTAAAGCGTTGTGGCAGCGCCTGAGTCAGGAATCACAACCTACATGTTGTATGTCAACTTCACTAACACTAAAGACATGCACTTAATAAAAAAACTATACAAAACACCAATCATTAAACTAAACTACGGAATACAGGTCACAATATGTCTTCACTCGTCTACTAACCATTTACGACTGACCAGAGGGGGTAGCCAATGGGTATAATCGTGACGGCCGGCTAAAACAAGATGGCGGAAATACAAGGGAAGGGGAACAGGAATGGGCCCTTTCGTTATTGTTGGTTCATGCGAGATGAACTTCTTAAAACCATATTGTGACTCCGCATTGGTTTATTGCAAATATCCGATCCGTTTGATACTTTTGGTATTCTCTTTTAGTTCATTTTTTTAGAATTGGCAACCAAAGCGGCCTAATCTCGACTGATGGTTGAACTGATTGGTTGGTCTGCCAATTTAATGTATGTTGCCTCAATTAATTTCCTTTTGAAGAAATGTGGTTCCCGATGTATTATGTGGGCTTCAATCCCAATTCATATGATGGTCTTCGGACCAACAATGGTGTGCAATTTTTGACTTTTCTGTGAGACCCTTTCTCGTGTTTTCTTTGTGTTCTTTTATCCTTATGTTTAGCGGTCTTTTTTTGTCTCGCCTATGTATTCCCTATTGCAGCTACATTTTATACTGTAAACACAGTTTTTGGAATCCTGTGTGCCATTTTTGGTTTTGTTTTTACGAGACTTTGTCTAAGAGTGTTGTGTGTTTTTAAACGCGGTTCTAATGTTGTACTTTCTACCTACTCTTCTAATTTTCTCCGATAATCCCGGCACATAAGGGATTGACATAAACGCAAATTTATCACAATTCTGTTTTTTCTGACTCAGGAATGATTCTTCTGGTTCGTTTGCACTTATTAATTACTAATTGAGGGTATCCATTGCTTCTGAGATCCGATTCAATTTTCTTAAATTCTTCTTTTAGTCCATCTTTATCTGAGCACAAGCTCTTTGCTCTATCAAACAACGAGTAGGCTACTTCCTTCTTTGACAGATTTTTGATGGTTGGATTGATAATTTAAATATTTTCCTGTGTGTGTTATCTTTCGAAAAACAGTTGTCTTAAGGACATCCCTATCTCTTAATACACACACATTAATCCAAAAAGGGAAGCTTGTTTTGGGACTTCCACTTCCATTGTGAGGCGGATGGAAGGAGAAATACTATTAATGTGATTCAAAAATTATTTAATTCAATGTCTCCATGAGAAAAAATAACAAAGGTAATCATCCACATACCTCCACCACCAAATCTTCGGTTTGAACTGAGCTGAAGCCAAAGCTTTTCGCTCGAATTCCTCCATAAAGATATTGGGCGAAAATAGGAGACAGTGGAGAACCCATTGCCATCCCCTCATCTTGACGGTAAATTTTACCCTCTAACTCAAAATAATTGCATTGAGTGCATAGTTCTAACAGTTCCATAATTAACTGGCACGGGAAGTTTAGTTCTATCCTTTAATGTTTGGTCTTCTTTGAGACGTGATTTAATAATTCCGAGAGTTTCTGGAACTGGTACATTTGTAAATAGACTTTCGACATCAAAAACTTACCAGTTTGTCAGTTTCAGTCAACTTTAGGGATTTTGACTTTTCTACGAAATCCCTGGAATTTTTTGATGAAAGAGGTCAGTTTTTCCTACCAATGGTGTTAAGATGTCCAAGAGGACTTTAGACAATTCCCTGCAAGGTGAATCACGAGAACTAATGATGGGCCGGAGAGGGATGGTAGGTTTGTGGATTTTGGGAAGGCCATACATATGGGGATTTTGGAGTGGTGATGAGTTAATTTAGATCTAAATTTATCTGAAAAAAATTCTTTATGTTTTCTTAAGGTGTTTGCTACTTTGCGTTCAAATGAATCAGTCGGGTCTTTATTTAAAACTGTATATTTGCCAGTATTTAAAGTTTCCGCAATCTTTTCTTTATACGCTTACTGAGTCAAGTACCACAGTAGCGTTGCCTTTGTCGGCAGGTAAGATTTTGACCGTGTCATCTTTCCCAAGGATCGACCTGGCCTTTTTCTCCTCTATTGTTAAATTGGGTTTTGTGGGAGGAATTTTTCTGAGTAAAAGACTGGCCTCGCAGCGGAAGCGGTCACCCTGTTCCTCAGGTAACTGTGAAACAGCCGACTCAATTCCAGTTACGAAATCCAGTGCCTTTACCGATTTTTGTGCCACAGAAAAGTTTAAAAAACCCTTGGATAATACTGATATTTCCGCTTCATTTTCGAAAGATAACACACACAGGAAAATATTTAAATTATCAATCCAACCATCAAAAATCTGTCAAAGAAGGAGTAGCCTACTCGTTGTTTGATAGAGCAAAGAGCTTGTGCTCAGATAAAGATGGACTAAAAGAAGAATTTAAGAAAATTGGAATCGGATCTCAGAAGCAATGGATACCCTCAATTAGTAATTAATAAAGTGCAAACGAACCAGAAGAATCATTCCTGAGTCAGAAAAAAAACAGATTGTGATAAATTTGCGTTTATGTCAATCCCTTATGTGCCGGGATTATCGGAGAAAATTAGAAGAGTAGGTAGAAAGTACAACATTAGAACCGCGTTTTAAAACACACAACACTCTTAGACAAAGTCTCGTAAAAAACAAAACCAAAAAAATGGCACACAGGATTCCAAAAACTGTGTTTTACAGTTATAAAATGTAGCTGCAATAGGGAATACATAGGCGAGACAAAAAGACCGCTAAAACATAAGGATAAAAGAACACAAAGAAAACACGAGAAAGGGTCTCACAGAAAAGTCAAAAATTGCACACCATTGTTGGTCCGAAGACCATCATATGAAATTGGGATGAAGCCCACATAATACATCGGGAACCACATTTCTTCAAAAGGAAATTAATTGAGGCAACATACATTAAATTGGCAGACCAACCAATCAGTCAACCATCAGTCGAGATTAGGCCGCTTTGGTTGCCAATTCTAAAAAATGAACTAAAGAGAATACCAAAAGTATCAAACGGATCGGATATTTGCAATAAACCAATGCGGAGTCACAATATGGTTTTAAGAAGTTCATCTCGCATGAACCAACAATAACGAAAGGGCCCATTCCTGTTCCCCTTCCCTTGTATTTCCGCCATCTTGTTTTAGACCGGCCGTCACGATTACCATTGGCTACCCCCCCTGGTCAGTCGTAAATGGTTAGTAGACGAGTGAAGACATATTGTGACCTGTATTCCGTAGTTTAGTTTAATGATTGGTGTTTTGTATAGTTTTTTTATTAAGTGCATGTCTTTAGTGTTAGTGAAGTTGACATACAACATGTAGGTTGTGATTCCTGACTCAGGCGTGCCACAACGCTTTAGTAAGATTTGTTTATTTTAACCTAGTTTGTAATTATGTATTAGGTTAGTTCTTTACCTGAAGAAGAGATCAGATTGCAGATCTCGAAACGTAGTGTTACTGTTTTCTTGTTTCACTTAACGATGGCAAATGTCCGGAAAAATCCCTGTTTCCTTTATAATCATATGTGCACTTGATACCATTTTGAAACTAAGAAAGGAATTATAGCTCGCTTTGCTGACTTCTATTTGATACATCAGCATTCGAAAAAATATATACTGCTAAGGTCCTAAAAGTTATACTAAAGTTAAAATTACAAATCTCCTTGAGAACTTTAGCACTAACTGAACTGAATTGAGAAATTGATGTTTTAAAATTAGGTTTAAAGTGTATTTAGTAAGCTAGGTTTATTATTTAATTGTATTGGTTGATAATTTAACAGTCCAGTATTTGTTTTGGATCTTTAATTGATTGCTCCAAGAGAAAAAAAAACACTTCGTTAGTAGAATATTTTCAGTTTTTATATCAACACATACCTGTCAATTTACTAATCAAACAAATGGCTTTTTTTAATCCGTGTATAGAGCAATCCTCTCTTATGAACAACTGAAATCTACGTTGGTGATATAACAGTCTAAATTCAAATAAAGACGGACTCACATTGTTGAAAAAAAACAATTGTACAATATCTCACATATACAAGAAAGACAAGAGGTGGCTTAATATGAATCAGTGTATAATGTTATTTAAAGAACATTAATATTAATTAATACTAGATTAATATATTTTGAATGAAAGTGTGAGTTTTTTAAACTACAACATTGGCTGGAGTTACTGTAAAATTTTCAGTTCTTGTAAGTTAATATCTAACCATATTATATGGTCTTTAAATACATTTTTTTTGCTCGCCTGCCTCCTGAAGTCTTTCCAGTTAGGCTCTGGAACGGGAAAATTTTGGACTACTGCTACAAACTGTATGATGTATGGATGTAAAATAAATAAACATGTTTTACTTTTGCAGGACTACCGTTCTTTAAGACTACCTATTTTATTGTTCTTTAGCCCTCTTGCCTTGATCATGATGTTTTTGTTCTTGGGCAATTAATCGTGTAACCCCCTACGATGCTGATGTTGACCTTGTGATTTTTATATTCTTCCTCAACATATTATTATATGGTGAAGAGTTTGATACAACCTGATCTCTTAGGACAGTTCAGCGCAATTTTATTTATTTGTTTATTTCTATAGGCCATCGGCAAAAGAGAAGGCCAAATACCTACTTTCACCAAACATAGAATTTTAACAAATAATTATGAAAAATATATTAAATTTTCTTAGCCACTTGTAACCTGTTCTTGTACATTTAATTTTAATCATGCAAAATCTAAAATTATTGTTAGAAGAGGCATCTCTTCCATATCGAATAATGGTTACCAAAACTAAATAGCAGATAACTTACGCATTCGTCTGCAGTTACCCTTCTGGGTTCATTCACACGCAATTGAAATTGATCAAAATTTTCTCCAACATGTGGGTCGTAAGCCTGAAACAATTACCAAAAGAACATGTCAAATCTGAGTAGGTATATACTACAATAAAGGTAATAAAGTTTGTTTTATAAACAAAATTTCACTCGAATCCATCCTACGTATAACGCAAGGAAAGGAAATATCAAATTATTATATCTCCATATTTTTCAAGCACAATTTTTCATATAAGGATGGCCTAAAAGTAAATCTTACGTATCTAGAGCGCCCACTCTCGTTGAAGAATACAATTTTCCGGACGTAGGATCGTGTCCGAGAGGACAGTTTCTTTCATTGGTCGTTACGGATATCCATTATATTTTAAGCATTTCACTATCCCTAATCGAACCTAAACCGAAGCACTTTTCGGAAGGATGTCCTTGTATTTTCCAAAGAACTGGATGAGGTGCTAAGATGAATATTTGTTTTACCATCATTAACGGTTGTATTTAATAAAATTATCAAATTGATGTTTAGGAACATTTCTTCGTGCATAGTCGAACGTTAAATGACAACCCTGATAGAGGAATCAAATTTAGAGTCTGGTAAAGTGTCTGTGGATGAGTTTATGAAATGGGTATTTTTTCCAAAGATCATCGCTGACACAAGTGCTTGCGAAATCTTCCAACACAGGTAAGATTCTTTGCTGAAGGCATGGGAAATCTCTGCAGTTTAGTGGACATCTGAATGAAAGATAACCTTGATATCGTTCACTTAAACTACCAAGTACTCAACTGTTATCCAACTTTCATAAATCAAACTCACAAAATAATATTAGAAAAATATCACACTTACAAATGTGGGATCATCAGCATCGTCTACTTCAAAGTAATCTAAATCCTCCTCCTGCAAAACGAATTTCAAAATTATTTTTACGTTGGATTTGTATCCTACTATCAAAAAGTAGAAGAATTCAAAAATTCCCTCATAATGATAGGCTCTCAGTAATAAAAGACTATCACTTTAACAGAGAGGACCCAATTGACAAATACTATACATAGACACCATATAAACTTTTGTCGCATGTTTAGAGCTGTATCCCTTGGATCCATTCAGAGATAAAATACCATATAAATACAAGAGAAACACTCTTTTATCTTCTGCCTTTGTGTATTTTTAATAAATCATGGAAATTTCGTCGCATATATAGAACTCTTGTCAACTAAGTGCCGGCCTTTTTCCCCATTTTTTCTAACACCCCCGACCTTTAATTATGTAAATTTCCATAACTTTTAATTATTTAATTCCATTTTAGAACAATTCATGAACATTAAAATAAAAAGGTATAATATAAACAATATCTAACTAAAAACATACGATTTTGTACAAATATATCAGTGAATCACAAGTGTTGAAATCATCCACTCAATTAATATAAATATCTATTTATATATTTATTTAACCTTGGGAGTTTGTTAGTTATGCACATTGTTCCCAATGCATACAGAGACATAAATATAACATAATTTGCGTTGACGTGTTTGAAAAAAAGTTTTGAAAAATCATATTTAATATTATTGGTCTTTTTGAACTACAAAATTAAAATGATAGTACTGTAACTGTTTGTATATAACACAGGCCCCGCTTGAAAGACCGAATAGTTGACAGGTACATTTGACATTGTACGCACACACACTTCTTTCCTAGTAGAAACAAACGACAATAAAGGTCTGGAGGTGGCTATATACCTACCCAATGTTTCTGGAGTTGTTTTATCCCATTCCTGAATTTTTTTACTATTTCATTGTTATTTCTCTTTTCTAAGGAATATACTCAAAAGAAACTTACAATCAACAGATTCTACACCAATCCACCTCTCCGAACATATTAAGTATACAAAGGTTTGTAAACGATACACAAGAAATAAATTAAATTTTAATTTAAAACAATCAAAACTGAATACGTACTATTATACAATGTGTTATGTTATAATACATTCTTAATTTCATTCTGTATTATACAGGAAAGCAAGCTTCTTACGTTTCAGATCCAAACTTGTACGCTTATTTATTTATTTATTTCAACGGTTCCACCATTTTTACAAAAGTAATTCAACAAATCAAGTCCTTAGCAATCAAGATGACAAATCATAATCAATATACACAGTCTTATGTAAGCTCTAACTTGAACAACATAGGCAATAACAGAGTGATATACTATAAATATAAATAACAAAAACAACAATAAATAACAAGGAATAATAACAATACAGTAACAGCAACGATAAATAAATAGTTGACCAATGCTATAACATTAATACAATTTAGAAACTCAACAATATACTATCAATAATTAATACAATCGTAGCTGTTAGTTACTGTAAGTGGATCTGTTTAAGCATGTGTTAGGTGTTTACATTTAATAATTTGTTTTTCAGGGTGTATTTCGAATCGTGAAAAAAGTCGATGTGCGCTGCCTCGCTACCCAGTTTTAGAAGTCTGCATATTCCATGGTTTGATGCATAATATGTGGGCCTAAATCTTCTGCAGAAAAGTGTCTTAGAGCGGGTACCTCTTGGTATAGAGAAGTCTATATCCGACACAAGATGAGGGCAGTCGAGGAAACCGTTCACCAGCCTGTACAGGAATAAAATATCAATATATTTTCTTCTTTCCTGGAGAGGTTGCAGTCCATATAGCATCTCAATCTCAGCGACGGGGGTTGCAAAATAATTATATCCCAGTTTGACTCCAAGAAGTCTTAAGCAACGCACCTGTACTCTGTTCAGCAGCTCAATGTGGCCTGCTTGATATGGAGACCAAACAACGGAACAGTACTCCAACAAAGGACGCACAAGAGTCTTATAGAGGATAGCCAATGTAGAGGGGGATCTGAAGTCTTTGCAAGTTCGGGCAATAAACCCAAGCATAGAAGAGGCCTTATTTGTAACATGCATTATGTGTTCGTAAGGGCTTAGGGAGGGTGTCATAATAACTCCGAGGTCCCTGACTCTGTCTACTATCTTATATTTTAGTAATATTTAAAAACATTTTTGTTTCTAAACATATAACCAAGGGTACTGGGTTTCTGTGTACATTACAATTAATTGTTCCAGCGAAATATCTACCTAACAACGGTTACACAGGGTTTTTTTGTATTTATACATAAATTATTGCATATATTTCAAGTTCAAAGTATAAACATATTTTAAGAGTCACTGTTCTTCACTGTATTACAAAGCTTTCCTTTAATTTTTATCCTGCATTTTGTGTTGTAAAGATTTTTATATGTAACACCTAACATTTTTCTGTAAGACTTTCGTATAACTATAATTAACCATTTCATAATTAAAACGCATTGTCTGGATTGCTATGGACTTAAACTACACCACAGGGTCATTATCATAAATTTGTAAAAAAATCATTTTCACCGGTTATTCATATATGATATGTATGATATAATATATACCAGCATATCTTAGTCATATACGCTCTTAAGCATCTTAATGGCTCGGATGTCAAAAAAATACTATTTTCTTCGCAATTTTGTTCGCATTAGAGAGTAAGAATTTCCTAGATATTAGTTGGTATTTTGAGACGTATTAACTCATCCTCCTTGCTAAAGATAAAGCGTAAAACTACGTTCTCGATTTTAATGAAATTTTTAAAGTACGATTATGTGTAAATACTAATGACTTATAATTTATTTATACTCATAATATTCTCAAGGCATAGTTTACTGAACATTTATTAAATACAAATTGAAAACAACTAGCACTAAAGTATTTAATACTATTAGTAAACGTATGTTTAATCTTTAGCATGGAGACACAAAACTATGTCTCTAAAATGAGTATTTATGAATTTTAGACGAGTTCCTAACGCAGTTTTAAACTTTATCCCTAAGTTAAAAACGGAGCCTCAGATGTACCGCTGGAACTTAGCTTCCGCTCGCTCCTAAACACACATTGCAAACTCTACTGAATTTCTCCCTGAACTCCGAATTCCTTCCATCTACCTCCTGTACTGGTGCAACTTATTTTATTTATCTCAACTCATTGGATAATTAATCAATTTTATATTGGTACTTAAAAGATTACTTACAGGTGCACAAGCGGCTCCAGGCTGAAAAAAAATACATTTACAATTTACAAATGTTTGCAAATGGTTAGCATCTAGTATGGTATAACATTTATAAGAACGTATCAAATTTATTTATTACACTAGAACACGATAGATATACTACACAACATAGTGCTTCAACATTACCCACAGGTTATTAATAAATACAAATATGTAATTATTTCTTTTAGGCAATTGATAGTTCTAAGGCCTAATTGAAAAAATGCTTGCTTCTACTATTACGAAAGAGTTCAATATTATAATGTTCACTAAAATTACTTCAAGTGTTTTTTTGTAATTTTGAATGACCTTTAGTTTATTGAGAGCAGTCTACACAGTCAATTGAAGGATAAATAACAAGGAGAGCCAGATGGTTGTTGGGATCAAACATTTAGATTTTTTTAATTTTTTGCGCTCCTTCAGCTTTAAAATGAGACAAAAACTATTTAATTTGTATTATTTGTTTTATTTTATAAGCATATATGCATAGAACGTGTGAAAGGTTATTTACTTAGTCACAATACTCATGTCTTAACTTTAAATTCGACTTCTGAAAAATATCGATTTTTAATCACAACATGTATTTGCATGATCTTTTGAAATATTTCCTTACTAAGCCCACTTTTAAAACAAGTTTTAATCTTACTTTGTACAAACATTCATGTAGTTTTCAATATATATATTTTTCATTTTCTACGTATTTTTTATCAATTCAAATTTTAATTTTTTTGGTATTTTAGTAATCCTTAGTTTTTTCCAATTTTTTCCCCATCAAAAATGTAAAAAAGGTTATGGTACCTTATATAATTCGTAAGAAAAATGTTCCTAAAGTTAAATGATTTAGGCAAGGTAAGACCATCTGATTCCCCTTTGGCCCCACAAAAATTACTTGTTTTTGCATAAAAATAGTTACTGGATATAGTGTATTGTATTTTGTTTACGTATAAATATATGTAATCATAATGTTGTTTGCTACACTTACAATACAACTTACATTTCCTTACTGGCTATACTTACTGGCTCAGTAACTGCTGTCAGGAACTCTTCTTCCAATGTCTGTAAAAACCCCAGAAAACGGTCATCATAAAGGCATTGTTTGACGATATATTGTTCAATAACTATAGCATTATTTTTCTACGCAGTTATATATATATATTTTTTACAATTGTCATTTAGATATAATTTAACCACATACAATTGCGGTTGGATATTTAGAGTCTCAATGTTGGTATTACTGACACTTACGTTCGTTAATGATCTAAGTGTATTTACTCGTTACGTCTGCAAACTTTTAGGCACTGAGAGGAGAGACCATCTTTAGACGTATTATTTATCTTTTGCAGACATTTTAAAACTTTTTAGTTCAGCTATTTGTTGGATAATATTTGTAGGATATGTATAAGATAGGATTTGGTGGACTTTATTTAGTACAATATTGCAATAAAGATTAATAGTTCCGAAAATAGCTCAAATTAACTTTTCTTCCTGACGTGTTACACTTTTTAAGTGTCTATGTGATTTGGATCTTAATGATTTAAATTGAACTTTTTACGAATTCAAAATTTAATTTTGAAAATTTTTGCAACGACTGATGTATTTTTAAAATTTGTACAACAGTGATTTTTTTTAATAGTTAGAGCTTATACAAATAACTAATTGTACCTGTAACATCATTTATCAAACCATTATAATTAGTATAGGTCTCAAAACTTTTTGATCTTACATATATCTCTTCAATCTCCAAGATCCCCAGGTCATCATCATCCTGCAAAACATAAATGAAAGTTAATGTAAAACTATTGAGTCATACATTTATTTCTTATTATAAATAGTTACACACTGGCATATAAATGAGCTACCTCCTCTTATAACTCCTCTTACACAACTATATCTAAACATTAAACGTGTTATTTAAAATTATTATTTAAATAACGTTAATTATTTTATAAGAACGTCATTCAATCTGGATAAAAATTTTAAAAAATATTACATTTGTAAACAAAACCATTTACTTCTCGTTTTTTATATTACTATACTAACTCGGTGAACTGGTGCAACCTGCCATATATTTATATTAATCAATAAATAATTTTACCTAATATATATATTATTATTATTATTATGTCATTACTACACAATATAGGGTTATCTTTATGTTAGAATAATAAATGGTAAACTCTTATTCTAATAATAAAGTACGCTGTTAAAATAACATCATTCGTAAATAATTAATATATAACCTGTCTCGATGGAATATAAATTCTATTTCGAATAGTAATAATTATTCATTTTATATGAATTAATAATAAATCATTTTGGAAGTAAAATACAACGAATTTACAATTTATATGAACTTCTTTCACAATTCGCTCATAAATCGTCTACTACTACAAATTGTTAATTAGAAAAAATCATAGTCATTATGATAATGTGGGTCTTAAATGCTATATTAAAGAAATCCTGTAAAGAAAATCAAAATAATTTGGATCTATTTAGTGTTAAAAAATTCGAATGCTTGCTAGCAAATTATCTCTTTAAAATAACTTATTGATTATTACAATGAAACTTTGATAAAACTCATTCGATAAGTACAAAAACTTCCCAAACGTGATGGCTCTAGAAATACCAAATATATCAACTATCAGTTTCAAAATAGACCGCAATTTTCGAAAATATCTCGGAAAGAATTAACTGGTGAACTATACAAAGCTGTAAGATAAAAACCTGTAAAAAATATTTTGGTCATGCAAATATTTACGTTACTAAAAGGAAGGTTGTTTTAAATATTAAATTTGATCAAATTCAAATGAAACAGTTGTTGATTATTGTCCTTGTTTAGAATCCCAAAGAGCTGAAATGAAACATTTGATTGAAAATAAAAAGATACAAATGTAAGACAACAAATATTAAATTTAAAATACCAAAAAAATGCAAATATGAGCTAGAATAAGTGAGCCTCCGTATTTCTGAACGTGGAAATTGGGTGCTGAATACTAAGAAAGCAGAAGGTCGATTCTCTGTATCAGAGCTGCCCCAACCAATGTAGGAGTAAATTAAATATCTTTTAATTTAACAGGCGAATTTAGGGCTAAGAAGCCCTCTGTAACACTTAACCTACCACCACCACTGGCCTGGCAGGCGAGCTGTTTGCAAGGACAGGATTGCTCAACGGTCACCCATCCAAGCAGCAGCCACGCTCGACGTTGTTTGACACGGTTATCTTGCGATAACCGTTGTACCCGCTACACTGCGCCATTGGCCAGGAATCTCTGGAGTTTAATGCTGGAAATGGTTTCCAGATAATTGTGCCAGGACTAATGGGTCCCTAGTAAAGAAGTCCTCTCAACAGCGTTGTAGTCAGGGCTGAAGGACTTACCATTTTGTCCATCGATAAAAAATTAAAAATTTCTGTAAGCTTACCTTATTTAAAAAAAAAAATGTCGCATGTTGTAATAAAGCAATTTCTACATTTTTAGCTGGAAAAAGTGGAGTACCTAATTAAATTTTACGGTTAATTATTATTTTTTAATTTTTTTAATTATTTTCAGAACCAATTTTTCATTGGGTCTTTCCCCTCACTATCCTTTTAAAAGTTATATCTCAGTATTTATGCACATATAATTCTAATAAATGAAAATAACAGTATCGAAATTAAATTGAAAGCGTTATCAACTTACGTCATCCTCTACATCTGGTGGACAAGCTGGTGGACAAGCTGGTGGCTGTGGACATGAAAAAGTGTTACAACTCCGTAATAGAGAAACAGTTCAAGTTCTTTTACAACATCGAGTTACCATTTATTCCTTATTGACTTTGTTGACAATAGAAATCACTTTTTAAGTTATTATCATTTTTTATGCAAGATTGACTTCCGACACTTAATTTAGAAAACTTGAAAACTGTAACTAAAGCTTGTGGAAAAACAGAAAAATTAACACTAACATGCCTCGATGATCCATTCTTTTCCACTTCCGTAAAACAACAAAGGATTTCCACTACGCAAAACCTTATAATCGATTATTTTGGAATTGTGCAAGAAATAAATAAGGGTTTTTCCCTTATACCAGAAGTACATAGGAATTATGCAGTATTGTTTCCAATGCCGTAATAGACTTCTCAGTTCTACGTATGTATGTTTATTTTCTTCGTCGGGACAAGAAGGTAAATTCAACTACGGCACTGGAAGTATTTTAGACCGAAAGTACACGCTTTTCGATCGAAATAGATATTTAAGAGCTACTACTTATATAGTTTTTATAGGGGGGGGGGGTGAGAGATAAACTAAACTGTGGCACCAGTCAAACTCTACTACGGTACTGGAAATATCTTAGACCAGAACTATATCGTAAGGGTTCGAATTAAACCGAAATAGGTTTAAAATAGGTTTCCGAGATTTATGTGTTTGTATTTTCTTGAACAGAGTTACAAAGCAGGCTCAGCTGTGACGATGGAAATTAATTTGAAGCATGCTCTTACATGGGTAAAAAAGTATATAAGAGCCACGTTAAACTCTGATAACTAACCATGAACACAGCAAAGATATCTACCTAGTGTATGCCTACTTACGTTTGAAACATTTCATGAGACAATCATATTACATCATAAGTGCTTTTACCAAGTAGTATAACGACTTCTATTTTTTAAATTGTACGCGGGCATCAGCTAGGTTCACAATAAAACTTAATATATAAAGCTAAAACTGGTAAAAAACTGCTTTTGTAAAAAAAAAGATTGTTTGACTTGTATTATTGCTTAAAATATACCAAAGGACACGCTAATAAATGAATTATTGCTACAATACATTACAAGATTCTGTCAACCAGTCTATAAAAATATATTTTATGTAAAATCCTCTTCCTTTCTTACGTACAAATTTATTAACACTTGCTGTTATTATTTCTTTCACTTCCTGTTCGGATTGCACGACGGAGGAATACACTTCCGTTTTCCCGCTCGTCAAACGAAAAGGTCCATAGGGGTTACAGGGTCACCCTATCAAATCCACCTTGGATGGTGGATGAACTTAACCAACCGCGCATTGCATCTGTATAGTGAGGCGAAGCACCATCATGTTAAAATATTATGGAATCTATTTGGCCGTCATCGACTTCAACAAAGTAGGCAATGTGTGTTGTACAAAGTGGTGTAAAAATCTTTCACGAGTCGGAATCTTTACAAATATTTATGAATCTATCTACTGGCCTCCAAATACATATGCCCAGACATTAACTCGGGCACTTGTTGCTACGTCGCCCTGGGATTTTTTCAGTTCAGTGATGCCAACTGTATTAAAAATATTCTCTCTCGTAAACAATGATTCGTCGGTCCACAAAACCTTTATGAAGAATCCATACTGTCCATATCACTATCCAGCGACCTCCGGCATAATTGAACTCTAGGACCATGTTCACTTCTTCTTTTAACGCTCGTTTTTTACGTTGATGACCTTCTAATTGGAAATGCAAATTTCTTTGGCGACATCTCTGGTACAGGTTTCTGGGCCACTTTGAACCACATGAATTCCTACTTTCTCCGTACCTACATCATGTACAATACCACTACACTACCTCTTTAGTTTGTATGTATCATGCCATTCTCCACAAGTCGGTGATATAATCTTGAAAAAAAGTGCTGGAACGAAGGTTCGTCTCTCCGGATATCGGAATTTTTAAACAGTTTTGCAGTTTTAGACTGTTTACTAAATACCCTGTATATTCCTCTTAACCGATAAAAACAAAGAGTATTATTAAGAGTTTGCAAACTATTCACTGTTTCTTTAGTAGCCAAATTCTAGTTTAACTTCAATTTACATAGCAGTAAAAAGCTAATATTGGTTCTTTCCAATATACAGACCAGGCTGCAGCTGTGACGATTTCATAGTTGAATACTGTCTGTATATCAGACAGTGAAACCTCTTACTATTACAATTAATCTAGAACATAAGAACATATTCTAACATCTTTTATGAATTTAGCATTAACTTACAAGTTCACAAACATCCGTTGGTGGACAAACTGGTGCCTGTGAACAAGAAAATTTGTTATAACTCCGTTCATCATTCAAGTGGTTTTACAACAGTGAGTAACCATTATCTATTCAATAACTGTATTACAATAGAACGAGTTATTTTATTTTTATGCAAGACAACAACTGACATGAAATCATTGTGAAACTGCGAACACAATCTTCTAGAATTGAAACATGATCTATGCATGCTAGCTCGACTTTTACACACATTTTATAAACAAGGTAAAAGTACGTTACACCTCTTCACTGACGTTGCATGCAAAATTTTAAAGTACGCACCTACTTGCATTAGACTACATGTATTACTATATCACATAATAAAAGATCGGAACATGTGAAATACGAGTTTCGTATTTTCAGATTTGCTTTTATCCACAACTGCAATTATTTTAACGTTATCAACGTGTTGTTATCATCCTCCTGAACAATACTTTTAAGGTTTCAAGAGAAGAAAATGGCCAATTATTAAAATTTGAATTAAATTGAAAGTTAAACAATTTCTCTCGCTCTGAACAATATTTGCTTGTTTCACATCTGAGCAAGGTTCTGTCCATTTGACGTAAAAATCCATACTAGTAAAATTAATCTGGAACTCAAGAACGTATTCTAACACCTTTTATGAATGTAGTATTAACTTACAGGTTCACAAACATCCGCCGCATCCATTGGTGGACAAGGTGTTGGCTGTGAACAAACAGTAGCGTTACATAAAGTATTTTTATTCACGAAAATTATTACCATTTCATTCATAAATTGATTGCCATAAAAGTTGTTTTTTAGATATTACTTATTCTGTTTTATGGGATCCAATAATTAATTTCGAATCTTGGAAGCTTCACGAACAAAACTCTTCTAGGAGTGTTACCATTGAACAGTGATGTTGTAACATATTATACTTATATTCATCCAAGCTTCCCTTGTTTAATAGACGCAATTTAACAATCAATGAATTTGTATTCAGTACCGTACAGAATAAAGGTAAAATAGTGTGAATAACCAAATAAAAGAGAATGAATCTCACAGGTCGAATACGAAATAACACTATTAAAACCAAACTGTGCTCTTATTTTCATTTTCATATTTTTAGCAATTGTAACACTTTTCACTGTGAGCACATTACCACAGTATATAACCAGATATATTTTTTAATTCCCTTTCTTAACGTATATCTTTTGAAAAATTTATAACTACAATTTTTTCGTACAATATTTCGTTGTAATTAACAACTTTTTCAAGTACACTTTTAAAATATACACAGAATCTATGTATATATATATATATATATATATATATATATATATATATTTATATAGATTGGATCCAAAGATTAATATCTCAGATTAAAATTCTTGTCGGAACAGAATCAACGACATTATTAATCGAGTTTCCTGGTAATCTATCCGATGTGCACAGTCGTTTGAACAAGGATGTTAACTTCAGCTGGACGATATGTTGAATGACTTCTAATACTCATCATTATTCTTCCTTCATCAGGACTTATGAAATTAGATATCACACTGTAGTATCTAATACGTATTGAAAAGCATTTTTCCTATCCATTCCTACGCATTAAAGTCCGGTGTTTTAAATTAATAATTTCAAAAACTCTTAATTGAAAAACACTTTATTAACTTATCACACCACAGTTGCATTCAACAGTGGAAAAGATGTATTGAAAGCCAGTGTTATAGGTCTATTGATGAACGAAAAATTTTGAAAGAATATTATTAAAGAAACTGATAATCACTCAATTATCTTTTAAAGTTAATTGAAAGATAATATGATCTAGATAATCATCAATAAGGTAATCTAATAGATACAATAATAAGAATTAAAAATCATTGCCACCTTGGTTCATGCCATACAAACCCAATATATCTTTGGATAAACTCTGACATGTGGAATATAAAAGTAATTATAAAACTCACGTGGACAGGCGTCGTGTTTTCTATTCTAACAGCTTACCGGGCACTGTAAATAATACAATTATTTTAGACAAACAGATATGCTAATTGTTTAAATATACTATATCTTGTACAGTGTTTAACCAATAAAAACGCAAATCGCTTAAAACACGTAGGGAGAAGGTTTATTTTAATTACATTTTTATCATTATTCTAGGAATTCTAGTTTCCCTTTTTAAAGTTTCACACTTCTTTACTTTACACCACATTGAGGTAAATGTTATACTACCTAAAAATAAGTGTTTCTTACAATAAAACGTACAAATAGATAGCCATTATACTTACACCAAATATGGAGGCCAAGTCGTCAGCCGCCCCTTCTCCCTGTCAACAAATTTAATATAGTTTATAAATTTAAATCATAAATCAATTCAATGGTGACAGGCAATTGAAAAAACTTATGACAGTCCCCGACTTGGGTGCCGTGTACATACAAATACAAAACGAACATCTACATTATGAAGGAAACAGGATTTTTCCGGACATTTGCCATCGTTCAGTGAAACAAGAAATCAGTAACACTACGTTTGGAGATCTGCAATCTGATCTCTTCTTCAGGTAAATAACTAAACTAATACATAATTACAAACTATCTATGTTGTAAAATAACTTACCGGCTGTTCGAAAGAAACTCTACGAGCCTGCGGCGATGGTCTTGTATAACACGGGTCGAATTCGAATATCGCTGCCATTTTTTCCTAAAACACAAATGCAATGTAAGAAACATCGGGGGGAAATTAGATTTTTTCGTGTTTGTTATTTCGTGACATGGTGAAGAGTTGCTCTGCGTACAACTGCATGTCCAGATATACTAAAGGCAGCCGCATTTCTTTTCACAAGTAAGTTCTTACTATATTAACCATGTCAATATTTATCTGCAACTTTCAAAATAGTCATTTTCACCAATATTATTTTTTGCATTGCCAAATTATTAAATGGGTTACCCAAATAATTAAAAGTACGGTAAAACATGCTTATCACTCAATTATTTCATCCGCAATAATCCAAGATATCAATTTTGGTCGTTATAGCACTTATAAATGCATAAATTTATTAATCGTTGCTAAAAACAATACCTACTGGCCTACTCTACTTTATAATTATTGGATCTTTGTGAATTTCAGCTATCTGTATTTTATTATTTTTTATGTTAATTCGTTTGTTTTAGCTTTCCATTGCATGATGACAATTTACTAAAAAAGAGGATTACTGCGACAAAGAGAAAAAATTTTAAGCCAACAAAACATACTGTTTATGCAGTAAACATTTTACCGAACATGATTACCATTTAATTTTGCCTGACAAACTAAGACAATGTCTCAAAAATGAAGCAGTTCCAACAATTTTTTTTATTTTCCATCTCATATGCAACAGCCATTGGAAAAACGAAGGAGGATTATTGTCAGAAAGAAGGCATCCATTGAGCTACCTAATGCTGATAAGTGTGATTTGGATTTGTCTTTGGATTATGAAATTGAGAGTGCCATGTATATCATGGAATATTATAATAGTTCTAGTTTTAAGGATGAAATTTTATACTATATTTGTGGCGTCATTGTAAGACGTATTGAAAAATGTATTTAGTGTAACGATTGTAGTTCTGTATTCCATGCCAATGATTCTGATCTTAGAACACATTAACTTTTTATTGATTTTAAATCTAAGGGTAAATTAAGTAGATCGAGTGATGATGTATTGAAAATTGTAAAATATTGTTATTTGCTCAAGTTATCTCAAACAAATGCGACCACTTCTAAATTGACATTGAGAGTTTGTAACCAGTTTACTGGTAGTGTTTTCAAGGCGCATTTAAATAATGACGAATTCACTTGAAGCCACGAGTTATTTTTTATTTAAACTGTGACTAAACTATTTTTTTTAATAATATCTCATAACATCGCAAAACAGAAAACTTTTGACATTAAAAAAATCCAACTTAGGAATAAGGCAAAAATTTGTAAAAATAATTTTATTTTCTAACACGTAGATTAAGTATGTTATGTTTGTACATTTTACGTAGTTCACTTTGAAATAAAACACTGTCAATAAAAAACTTGTTTTTTTCACCTGGGAAATATTTTAATGTTACAGACATCTTCGTTTCCGACTTTATAAGTAAAATACCATGTCAAAATCTCAGTTATTTTGATATTGTACAAAAATATGTTTTTTTTTTACTAAAAATAAAAATTCACAGTAGAAAGCAGTTATTAACATTTGTAATAATAAATAAATTGTGGTATCAAAAATATTATTAAGTCAAAATGCGTTTTAAAATGATGTTAGATCTAATATACTATACAGCCGCATGTGAAACTGACTGACTGACTGATATATGTATACAAATTCTAACCTACTTCTAGAAGTGCTAGAAACTTGAGATTTTGGACGCAGGTACCTTTTGCCGTATAACCAACAGGAAAAGTCTGAAAACCGGGAATTTTAAATTTAAAACCCCTTAAAAAAATTCGCAAAAAACGCGCATTTTTCAACCCTGCAGGCATTTTTTGTAAGCCTGATAGCGGGCGAACCGTTCGAGCTAGCTCAGATCTTATGACAAATTCATAGTCAGAAATGAAGTGAACTACAAAAAAGGTCCAGTGACTTTTTGCTCTATCTTCCATGGTTAAGCGACAAAACGCTCTAATATTTGACAGACCAGAGGTTTTTCGCTAAAAATAATGTTTCGAGCCCGATAGCGGCCGAACCGTTGGTCGTAGGACCCATCAAATTAGCAAATTGCGCGATCTGCAGAAAATATTTAGTGACTTTTTGCCCTATCTCCATTGGTTTGGCCGAAAAACGTAATTACGTGCAATGTTTGTGTAATTTTCACGTGAAAACTTTGTTTTTGGGGTAGATAGCGGTGAAAACATTGGTCGGAGGTCAAAATAAAACAAAGGTTAGATTTAGGAAATAATATGATCTACAAAAAAGGTTTACTGACTTTTTACTATATCTCCATTAGTTTGGCCGCAAAATGCGATTAAGTGAATTTTTTTGGAACAGCCCAGTGCAGTATTTTGTCCTAAATCTAACAAAGGTTAGATTTAGGAAATAATATGATCTACAAAAAAGGTTTACTGACTTTTTACTATATCTCCATTAGTTTGACCGCAAAACGCGATTAAGTGAAAATATTTGGAAATTGTCGCCTACAAAATTTACATTCCGGGCTTGATAGCGGCTAAACGGTTGGTCGTAGCTCAAAACACGTCATTTAATGTTTTAGTAAACGACGTGTTCTACAAAAAAAGTCCAGTAACTTTTTGCCCTATCCTAAATGGTCTGGCCGAAAAACTTGTTTAAAAGGAAATATTTTATAATTTTTAGGTGAAAATTTTGTTTTTGGAGGCAGTAGCAGCCGAACTATTGGTCATAACTTAAATCCTAAATATTCAATAACTAGACAATCTAGAGATCTAAAAAAAGGTTAGGTAGCTTTTTGTCGTATATCCTTACATAAGCCCTAAAATCTCTCTTAATGTCAAAATCTTGGTCGTATTTAGCACTTTCAGGAGTTTCAGGATGCGACTGTAATTTGTGCAATCCGTTCTTGTTCTGGATTTAACTTGTGTTACTAATTTAACGAGTGACTACAACCCCACATCGTGAATTGGCTGAACGTTAGAGAAGGTAACATTAAACCCCCCTGGAATTTCCTGGTATGACCAGATAACCTCCTGAGAAAATTAAACCCCCTGATGTGTTAACCCCCCGGTAACATTAACCCTCCCCCAGGGAATTTCCTGGCTTGACTAAATAATCTCCTGATGATATTAAACCAACTATTCAACTTAAAATACTGCCTTAAGGTCGGTTTTTATTATGTTTATACTAAACAATTCAAGATAGCTGACCAGTGCAGACTTTTCTTCCGAGCTCAGTCCTAGCTAAACCAAAGCTCGCAGCTAAAATCTGACGACGGAATCGAAAATAAAATTTCCGACAAAAAAGTTCCAGTAACTTTTTTTCGTATCTCTAACGTTTAAGCCACAAAATGCCTTTGAAGTCAAATGTTTGAATTAATCTGGAAAATTCGATAAAGTTGGTCAACTTTTCACTCCCAAACCAGTAATCTTAAGCTCGGACATAACATTTCCCTGGTAACATTACCCCCCCCCCCCCCCGGGAATTTTCTGGCATGGCTATATTAACTCCTGAGCAAATTAAACCTCGTAAACAACTTAAAAATACTGACTTAAAATCGTTATTTATTATATTTATACTAAAAAAATCACTATAGCTGACCAGTGCAGACTATCTTTCCATGCTCTGTACTGGCTAAACCAGACGTCGTAGCTCAGATCTGAGGCTAGAATCGAAATAAAATCAAATTTCCGACAAGAAATGTTAGTGACTTTTTCTTGTTGTCTAACGGTTAATTAAGCCACAAAACGCCCTCAATCTCGAAAGTTTGGTTAAAATTAAACACTCCATTTTCCACTTCCTCGCAAATCTAATCACGGACTGTAGTTATCACAAAAATCTTCATATCTCATAATTTTGCTAAAACATCATCACTTAATTTTCTACGAAATCCATTGATTATTTTATACAACACTCATAAATTGGCTGAGCGTTAGCAAAGCACCCGCAATTTCTCGAGAACGGATACAACTGTGAACATGAAACTTGGAAACGTCAGGTCCGAATTTAACCAATCACCAAATCGCTCTTATCCCCTAATTTGGCCAACACCCAAAAGGGGGCCTGGGGGCGTAGCCCCCAGCGAGCCAAAGGCGAGTCATTACTATAATGCCATATGGGCGGAGTGAGTTCTTGCCCATTTCCAGCGCATGCAGACTCGGAACGCAGCCCAGGATTTCGGCTCGGTTTCTCCGACCCAGAGCACGTTCCATTAGTATAATTCGTTGAATGGAACTGTGTAAATTCGATCTCTCTATCACGATTATAAGACTTTTGAGCTAATCATAGTGTAGCGATTTGTTGTCAATTGCATTTTCATTGTTCATTAAGTGGTTATAATATATATCTCACTAAATTTGATCAAGTTTTATTTAATAATTACTAATAATAATGCTTGAATCGTAGTGAAATATGGGATTTTCAAATAAATATATACTAGGTGTAGCGTTTTTAAAACTACATTGATTTATTTTTTTAATTAAAACTTAAATTAAATGAAAATTTTGGGATCGAAATAAGTACTGTTAGTTTTAAATTGTTAGGAAGGCAGGTTGTCTGCCTTGAATTGATTAGAACTTGTCTTGTAGCGACTATTGTTCTCCTTGTTTGATACAGCTGAACCAATGAGAGAAAACCGTGGATGTCCTGCAAAGGTGATTGGAAAGGGAAGTATTTAAGCGCCCGCTCATAATTTTCGCCCTTCTTTTGGTTATTTTCGTAAGTTAAGTTAATTACAGTGCGCCGTGTTTCTAAATTTTTTTCCCGCGAGGGATTTTGAGGTAAGCACCAAATTTATTGTACGTTTTATTAAAATAGTCTTCCAGATCTGATATTAAATTAATTTTGTTGTTTTGAAAAATTAAATTCATAGAAACTACAGAGCAATCTGAATAACTTATTCTCGAGGAACAATAAGGCATAATAGAATCATACAAGTTACATTTGGTTCATGCTTGCAAGAAAAGTGATTTAAAATTGATCTTTGTTAATAACTTTAATTGAAAGTTGGAAATTTAGTCATTTATTAATATTTAATTGAAACTATTTTATTGTGAATTATTAATTGGAAATTAATTGAACATTATTTGTTTGAGAGAGTTGTAATCTGAATTGCAGAGACTTGAAAGTTAAGGTTCAACTAGTGTAAAGAAGAGTTTAAATATTTATTTTTTGAATTTTGAGTGTACTTAGAAGTGAACATTTTTATTTTAGTTATTTCCTAGTGGTATTTGATTTTTATTTTAAAACCTTATTATGTTATTTTAGAAGAGAGCTCTGATTTTTGTTTGATATATTTGATTAATATTTTTTATTTCTTGCCAAAGGAACTTTTAAATTTACTAAAAAGGTTTGTCAATTCTTTGTGGAAAATAGAGTATTAAAAATTCTGAAACGTTGAACTTATTAATTTGCCAGTTTAAAATAAATCCATTTTTTTATTTAGAACTGTGATTTTTATTTTAGACAAATCAGATAATATTTAATAGTTAACAAATTTAGTAATAAATTGTACTGAACATTCAGTAGGAGCTTACTAATCAAAAAATATGTTATATCGTCTTGGATGTCTCATTGATAATTTAAATATTAATACTCTGGAATATTAATATCTACAATCCAATCTATTTCATAGATAGAAATGAAATTTAATGTTTACTTAAAACATTTTTATTTTTTAATAAATTTTAATGTGATATGCCACACGGTCTATGTTCCCATTTAACATTTTTCAGGTAAGAGGCTGCAAAATTTTTCAAATTTTAAGATTTTACTCCTGTAAGAAAAATCTTGCAAAAACTTTCTTTCGATATCGCCAATTTAATTAGAAAAGGGCCTTAGTTAAAAAGAAAAAACTTCATAAATGTTCCACAAATGTCTGCTAGTTGGACAAGACTATATTATATTTTCAAAATTTGTATACAACATTGTTCAGCGTTTCAAATATTTTTAAAATGATGTGCCACATCTTGCTATTTGAAATGTTTGAGATCGAATCTGTGACAAAAACAGTTTTGCGGCACTCACCGTATGAAATTTATTAGGCTTGCACTTTTTTCATTGCTCTATGTCAAACAACTCAAACAGGAGATCGATGTTGGGTGACCTGAAATACCCTTGAAATATACCCTTAAAGATAGATCAAGGTGACCACCACAACGATGAGGGAACGACTATGGCAACGATGTAGGTTTAGTTGGTGTGTCCACCTAACTTACGTGTGAAAGTTGGCTGTGTTACATACGGCTAAAAGTGCTTAACTGTACCAGGAACATTCCCCTTCTCTTCAATTCCTATCCCTTCCCCAGCGATTTTCCCACTTGCGTTGCTGGTAATAAAGCAGCACTGGTCAAATTCGAAGCTCCTGCTAAATACGTACAACCACTGCTTTAATTAATTGATCTTTGCGTCATCAGCTGATGGGAAGTCCAAACACTCGTCCTCTCCAACAAGGGTTAAGGTAAATGAGCCCAAAAAAGCACTGTCAGCCTACAAATAATGCGTCTCAGCATGGGAGCAAATTCTCACACCGGCTGGTCAAAGCACATTCTCGGGCGTAATGCGAGAAGAACACTACCTAAAGTCTTGGTATTCCAGAAAGTGGCCAAACAGTATCAGAATAAGTCTAGTTTGTTCATTCGTCATAAAACCAAAATACGCACCACGAGGAATGTTTAAGACAAATCATGAGAAGTTATTAATTTTTATTCAATTCTTAACTGACATACAGTCTTTTTTGGGAACATTGAAACTGGACAACGCAGGAGCATTAAGGGATATATTTTACTGACAGCTCTTCAACAACCATAATAAAGTCCAAACTCTATAGACTCGCGTACCCCTAAAAGATGCAAACTGCAAGATACCAGCCATTTTTTATCCACCTATAGTGTGTGAAAAGACAATAGGAGAATACACAAAATGATCATTGATCAAGTAACAACGATTGATCAACGGAATGATGTAACAATACACTCTTTTGATGAGGTAGCTTAAAACCAAGGAAGCAGAAGAGGTCTAACGGTTATCCTGTTTCAGTGTTGCCCAACACGATGTAACAAATTATCATAATAGTATGTTGAAGAAATTTTGTAAAGTGTACAGAAAGGGAGTGCTGCCCGAGCTAGCCTTTATATAAGATTTGACAAGTTACCGCTCTACGAAGAGCGCTTAAGATGCGTCACCATTCATTTTATTTGCCCCTATTTTCCATATGTTTTCTTCCCTTCACACTCCCTATACTTGCAACGCCTTCCCTCAGCCAGCATCGTGTCCTGCAAGCTTTATATCACACTCCCTGTCCTTGTGCCGCCTTCTCTTCGGCGGTGTCGTCTCCTAAATCCACAATTACGCATTTCGTATCCTTGTGCCGTCTTCCTATGGCAACCTCGCTACCTATTATCTTACTACAACGTCATAAGGAAATCTTTTAGAGCCGCGTCACATTTTAGATCCAGTACTCGGCCTACTCCCCCCCCCCCTTACGTCACATTCCTCGTGCCTACGTCGCCTCCCGCTTAAGAACTTCTTGTCAGAATATCTTTCTTGAGATCCTTAGAACCCTAGGTCACACTTAAGAACTCTTCGTTGCCCAAACCTCTATTCTGTCCCAGCCGTTAGCGCCTACTTCTCCTTCTTTTTAGCCTCCCATACGATCTTTCCCCACTAATGCATCATACTACATGGTTCATCGTCGATCTTTAGACTAATCACGCTTTTATCCCCTACTTCTTACCTAGTAAGTAACATGGATCACCATTCGGATATTCTAGCGCCATCCGCAAGGCCATCCGACGCGATAAAAACGTTGCTACGTGAACGCAGATTGTAACCCGAATATTCCTGTCCAGCACCAAGGTATATAGCAAGCCCAACCATAACCTCAATAAAACTCTACATGTACAAATTTCAAGGCCATGGCGATTACTGTACAAGCTTGACCATCTGCTTTTGTGCAAAGTTAAGCCCTATTTATACAAGCAGAACCACTTCCTTCCCAACCACACTTCGCTCACTTTGCTCTAAGTCGTCATGCAGATCACTACGCTCCAGATCGTCAACCAGAACACTTCGCCACAAAGACGCCAAAGAGCCGGATCATCGCAGGCCCTGAAATTGCTCTTGGACTCCTCAGAAAGAATACCGCCTCCCTCGGGGCACCGTAGACAGACGTAGCACCTTGTCTTCAGAATCATCAAGGTAAAACATACATGCCTTCGCTCCGCCATTGATAGAGAATCTTACCATTTCCGCCTTTAGCCTTTGCTAGGTGGAAATACTAAGATTTCCACCTTCGCCTCTGCTACAGGAGTCTTAGCATTTTTCACCCCCACCGACCAGTTACCCATTGCTAGAGAGATCTTAGTATTTAGGTTCTTCTGCTGTCCAGTACCAGCAAAAATATAGTTCTCTCCACATCATCTTAAGTTTTGCTAGATATATCATACATAGCGTTCATAACCTTACAATTTGGGTTAATACTCCTGCTGAAGTGATCTTAGAATTTAAGCTCTTTTTATTTACTTTAGCTAGATCCATCCAAGCAGCTCCTCTCTATTACTCTCATAAGGTTAACTTACTTATAGAGAGGTCCAAGCAAACAACCCTAATGCTAGTGACATCCTAGCCAATTGACTAAAAAGCCCAGGCTGTGATGTGGAGTGAGTCGATTTTTATGATTCGCCAATTGTGTGAATAAGCTCCACTTAACTACCACTTCCTTTCACTCCCGAATATTCCTTATTTTATGACCTCTGGATCTCTTCATTGCTAAGTTATCTGAGCACTTTGCATACGTAAATATTGAAGTGACGACTTAAGTCTCTCGCTCTTAATTATTATTGAAAATGCATTGTTTCTGTTAATAAAAAGCGAAAAATACTACAATATTTTGGGAACAACCAATATTTGCGAAACAATACTTTTTGTGATTAGAAGTTTCCAACTTTTTAAAGATCTGCAAGGAATGCGGGAACCTTTTCCTCAGCACTATTTTCTGACCATATATAACATTTTACAAAACTTATGTATTGAAACCATGTTACTACTATCATTGCTGCTATTGTACTTGAATAATTCACATTTACTGTTAACATTCTAAGTTGGTACTTAATATTTACAAATTAATACATGATCAGTCTAACAGTTGTGAACTGTCTATAACGAGCGAAACCAATTTGCCTCACTTGAGGTTATTTTAATGGATCAACTTACTTGTTCACTAATGCCCATTGGTATTGGACTACCTGGTTCCTGTGAACATAAAACAGTATACAGTTTTAAAATCCAAAATTAAATCGCTACTTAGATAAATATATGACTCAAATATACTGTGTTATTTCAAAATGTATTGCCCTTGTACAGTTTTCTTGAAATATTAAAAGCCCTAGCTACTTTTACAAACAAAGAAACAGATTTTTTTTCAAACATTTTTTAAAAACAAATTGATCAATATAAGTAGGCTTAGTTCAATTTCTGTAAATTTTCATATAATGTATTTAAATATAACACATTATTTATTCTCGTTATTCTTGGGACTGATTCTAAAATCCTGTAATTTAGGAGCCATACTCTACACAGTTGATTTAATGCTATCTATTTTTAAGGGACCTTCATGGCTACATTTTAAATGTAATACGAGAAAAATAATATTCTAAAATATTAAATGCATGTGAGAAAATGAAAAAGATTGTCTTGTAAACTTGTATTCTTCTTCCTTCGGTTAGTTTTCAAAATCGCAATAATTAAATTGAAACTTAAGTAATTCTCTTGACCAATATTAACAGCTGTTAGAACAACAAATTGTATTCAACTGAATAGAGGTAATTGTATTTTAATAAATAACATGTTTTAATTTTCGGTTAAATAAACTTTAACCTTATTAAAAATGAGACTATTTTTTATCAAAAATATTTTTATTAAATAATGTTAAGTTTTCTGAAAATATCCAGTCTTGAATAGACATCAATCACGTTTATAACGTAGTTTATGAAAAAGATTTACTATTTTTAGTAAAATGTTTCCTTTTTAATAATAGGAAGCACTAAAATTATAATCTATGAATAAACTTACATGCATTTATTCTACTGAAATCTATACAATCCAATACTGCATGTAAAACAGTGTAAGGAATGTTATAAGACAGTATATTTATCTCTATTGAGACGGAGAAAGATGTCCGATTAACAGTTAAAATTATCAGTATTTATGGCATTTGTGTATGTTGGTACACCATACCCTGACCTCCATAACCCGTTCTAGTGAAACATTTAGGGTTAAGTAATGGATTAGATCAAAAATATACCGTTTCTACCTTGTATACTTAAGCGAAACATAATAAGGAATTATGATTGGGTACACGAATGTGTATCGTGTATCATTAATCTTTTTTTAGTAGGTAACACATAAAATCTAGTGGTATTCATAATTTATTGTAGTACTGAGGTAGTAATGTAAATACTTACAGCGCAGACTTGCATGCTTGTGTCATACTGAAAATAAGACAGTAAATGTATTAGTAGATTCAATAGAGGAAATAAAAGAATAGCAAAGACAACAATATTTAATTTTATTCTCTCTCTCTCTCTCTCTCTCTCTCTCTCTCTCTCTCTCTCTCTCTCTCTCTCTCTCTCTCTCTCTCTCTCTCTCTCTCTCTCTCTCTCTCCTCTCTCTCTCTCTCTCTCTCTCTCTCTCTCTCTCTCTCTCTCTCTCTCTCTCTCTCTCTCTCTCTCTCTCTCTCTCTCTCTCTCTCTCTCTCTCTCTCTCTCTCTCTCTCTCTCTCTCTCTCTCCTCTCTCTCTCTCTCTCTCTCTCTCTCTCTCTCTCTCTCTCTCTCTCTCTCTCTCTCTCTCTCTCTCTCTCTCTCTCTCTCTCTCTCTCTCTCTCCTCTCTCTCTCTCTCTCTCTCTCTCTCTCTCTCCCCTCCTCCCATTTCATCTTATTTTGCTCTATTTCCATGATCTAAAGCTCAAACTATGGTCTATACCCTAATGAAAGATCTTGACATCTCACTAAGCTTCAATAATCTCTATTAAAACGTGCCCTCAGAGCTAACACTATGATTGGTTTTCTGGAACGATGCTCTACTAGAACCAAATAGTTCTAATTAGCCTGTCCTAGAATCAAAACAGTGCTTGATCCTGGGGCTCTTAGATGTACAGGTATCACACACTACTAACACGTATTAACCTCCATTAATTTTATGTTTTCAAGGTACTTACCAGCCGTGCTTGAGGTTCCAAAAGGTCAAATGGGCAGCTCTGAAACAATGGAGTCATAGCATGAACCAGTAGATGTTATAATTATTAACAAAATGCTAACAATCATTCTCAGAAGAATTTCTAGTATTCCCCACCACATGTACGAGTACATAAGTTTGCAACACTAATGTCAGCTTTTAAGTAGCAAACGCTTTACTGATGGTCAATAAAGTCTTGTCATCTGTTGCATATTTTCAGAAGAATGCTATAAACTAATATTTAGTAATCGTAGTGTACATAATTATAAAAGTCTCTGAAATTAATATAGCAATTTTGTATAGTAAATATATGCAACCAAACTAGTTTTTACTACTGTTATGCAATTTCAATCCACTCATCTGGGTAATGTTTTACTAGTAAAATCAAAAACAGTATACCAGCTTTGCGTTTTGGGCGTGTGAAAATTAATCACACGTCTCCATTTTCTTCAAAAATATTAATACATTTCAAAACTAGAGATTTTATTGAGTTTTACTTTATAATTCAGGATGTAATATTAGAGTTCGGGTGCCTAACTTTGCCGTTTCCCTTCCATACAACCAAAATATAGGTAACAAGAAGTCTGAGTTATCAATATTTTATTTGACGTTGTATTGTATGTTTACACATTTCCAGTGTTTTTATTAATCTATAATAACGTTCATAGCAGTTAGTTCATTTATTTTGCATGGAATATATAAACAATAGTTAATGTACTAATTGCAATTAATTCTATTGTATTTTGTAAGATAATGAGAACATAATATATATTTTTGAACTTCTATCGTGTAAAAAAATGTACTGCATCTAAAACATGTTCGATCTCAGAATTAAAAATATTGGCTAAATTATTGATTGAATATTCACACGTACCGGAAGATCTTGATCCATAAAATTCCAATCCTGGAACAAAAATATCAAAGTCAATTAAGTATAATATTCCAATGATCAATTAAAATCAATATTTTCTGTTGTAGGTAATTACATTGATAGTAATTAATTGTGACTGTCCTGTCTTCGAAATGTTATCAAGCAACTGTAGATGCGTTTTTAGAAAGTTGCAGTTTTATTATATTCGCAATTTTTCATCTCATAAGTAACACTCAAGTCCTTGTTGACTTGATTGTTAATTACTCAACATAAAACACTATTTTAAATCATGATAAGTTTATTAAATAGTTTTATAGTATAAATTAATAGATTTAATTAAACGTTTACTGAGTGAAACTGTCATCGCTCCATTTAATTCCTAACTTAAACCAATTCTCTATTTTACACCTATGCTATTAATAAAGTATAACTATAAAAAACCACCATCAACCACAAGAGATTAGACAAACAAAATTTTTTTAATAATTTTTTTAGGTTATTCACTTACAGATTCGGGTTCAGGACAAGGCGGTTCAGGTTCGCATACCTGAAACAAAACAAACCATTAAAGTAAAATTTATTTTGAACGTTTATATATACATATATATATATATATATATATATATATATATATATATACATATATATATATATATATATATACAAGGTAAAAGTACGCAAATGTCACACAGATGCAATAGTGAAAAATAAGTTATTTAAAAAATATTTACTTTGTCTAATTAATAAACCATTGACTTTATATGCTGTAATAATTCAACGTTTGGCAAAAATACAAATGCCATATATATTGTGTTTGGTTACTATAGCACATTGGTTTGCCATGAAATTAAAACGTAGATAAATTGTTAAAGAAGCAGCAAGCAATTGTACATTGGGGAAACACTTCTAGATTAAATCTAAGCTTATATAACTTGCTAGTTTTGGATTAAACATAATACTTGTTCACACAGTTCTGTCTTAAAAGTTAAACATTACATATTTTTAATGCATATAAAATATAAATATTTGATGAAAATTTCATATGTTTTAGTAGGAACGAATAAAGAATTATACTTGTATTTCACATACAAAGCAGTATTATTAGACACATTTATTTAATTTATTGTACTAAACTCATAATAATTGTCACAAATTTGATAAAACTATTAAGATTTTGGTCACAAACTCAATAGGAGCGGGCTATACTATCTGCGAACTAACATGTTCGTTTTCGACTCAGATGCAAATAATTCCATAGAATATGTTAAATATCGCTACTCATATTTTGAAAAATAATTAAGAGAAAACTGAGAGATTCTATCAAAAGATTAAACATATGAACAAGTTTGCGATAGTGTAATATATGGAGCTTTTTTAAGAACAAACTTAATTTTTAATTATTAGGATTATATTTATTCATGACAAATATTTTGAATTTTAAATTGCACAAACGTAATGACAATGGAGCTTTTTTAAGAATAAACTTAATTTTAAAATTATTAAGATTATATTTATTCATGACAAATATTTTGAATTTTAAATTTCACAGACGTCATGACAAATCAGGTCTAAGCTCTTATAATTCATCGGAATGAAGAACGTAGCCAGCGAGGGGGCCAGGGATCCGGACTCCCCCCCCCCCATTTTCTTTTACTTATTTTTTACTTATTATTTCAATAATTCAGTATTACTGACATGTACTGCTGAAAGATCGTTCTCAAGAATTAAAGGGGTCAAGAACTTTTTAAGGAACAAAATGGGTCCTTACTCTCTGACCAATACGGGAAAATACATGTATCAGTTGTCTGGAACTCCCCCGCACTCAAATTTTTTTCTGGCTACTTTTTTGATCGGAAAGGGAAGAGGAATGGTTAAGAGAGTGGCTGCCCGGCAAAGACTAAATATTTAGTTGTTATCCATGGAGTTGTGACAGAGGATTGGAAGGCAGGACAGAAGTAGCTTCTGGAAGAATTGGTTGATTGGTTACGCGTTGCGTCACAATGTGTGCGGATGTACAGGACTGGCTTACTCCTACCTCTCCCTCGTTTAGGTTCCAGCAGAACCATGTATATTGTACAGTAATGTAAAAACCAAAAAGTAATGAAATTCAAATCTGTCCCGGAGTTCTTTTTATTTTTCTTTACCAATGAATAACTCGACCTTTCAACAACCAACCACATCGTAAGCTGAATGAAACATCCGCGGTAACTACTCATTTCCATTCTTATAATAATTTTCTTAGAGAATTACAAAAATATCTCATAATTGTCTTGAAAACATAATGAGTTTAAAAAGGAGTGTGGTTACAAAATACTGGAAGAAATCATGAAAATTCTGGGGAGGCTAACATGATTGTACGGTTTCGAATTGTATTTCTTGCCTTTTGGAGCATTGTTTTTCTGTATAACGTTTGGTCTTATTCCATTTTTGTAAGAGTAAGACCATTTGGCAAGCACTAAATTCTGCGTAAAACTTATTTTATAAGCTACCTGTTTCGTTACAATTAACGGGTACAGCACCTGAGGAAAAGGAGCAAATAGTAAGAAAAGGAAAAGAATAGACAAAGAGGTAAAATCAATTATTATACACTTTTTTGACATGTTTTCTTGATCGTGGCAAAAAGTCAAACTCAACATTGGTGTTGCCAATATAATTCACTGGAAGAGCACATACACTTGCGAAAACCTACGAAATTGCGTGCGAAGCCGCAGGTAACTGCTAGTTTTATATATTAACTTTGGGTTTCATCAATTTTTCTAAATTGTCACAATTTTTGATTGCATGAAATATGAAAATAAAAATGTAAACTGGGCTACTTACAGGTGAAGGACGCGGTGACCTTGGCTGAAACAAAAATGTAATTAAGTATAATTATTATAAGTGAACAAACTTAATAATAATCTTAATTGGCTTAACTTAATTGACTTGACTTAATTGAATCTTAACGAATACAAATTACAAACAAAACATGAACACTATTATGACTACATAATGGAAAATGTTTTCATCAAACACTGACATCACGTAATTTCTTGGAATGGGGTTATATTATAATGGAATACCAGTTACAATTTCTTCACTTAAGGCCTAAAATTACATTTACCTTAGTTGAAAGTTGTGTATTGCTTCCAACAAATGTAATCTGTTTGTATTGAAAATTATTTCACAATATACAAATGGTAATGCTATGCCCATAGAGTATTAAATATATCTAAATCTTGAATTTGGCAGAATTGCCCTTGAGTTTTCAGTGTGTTCGTAAAATAAATGTTAACCTTAATTTAGTTAATATGTTTCACTAGTTAACAGAATCTCTACATTTTTTTACCTCACAAAGTTACAGACCCTCAGTATAGTGTTCATCTATTACATTTCATAACCCTATAGACCTTCTGTATCTGTTTTGATGGTTTGTGCCAAGTTTGAACTTTTATTATGCAATAAAAATAATGTTCCGAATTTTTCCACTCTTTCGCCAGTGTCATCCAGCCAATCATGTGCTCTCCTAAACGTGAGTCATAAACTCAACAACAAACCCAGAGATGAACCCCTGAGGAACTCAAGTTCCAACCCCTTCCCCCACGACTGTACGTCTGAAATTTGGACAATTTGTTTTCTACCACTAAGATATATTACGACTTAGTACCACTCAAGTGGCACTCCTAGTAATACACTTGATATTCACATGATATTCCAATATGTGAATAAGGGTGCTATGACCAACACAATCGAATGCTTTTGATAAGTAAAGAAACATACTTAGCGCATCTCTTTGACTTTCAATTCATTCCACTGTCATGTCAACTAGACGCACGAGTACATCAATTGTCGACTTTCCAATTCGGAATCCGAACTGGCTTGATGATAGTAGGTTGCGTTTTTCCAAAAACATTTGCAAGCGGAATAAGGAAAACTTTTCAACAAATTTGCTGGAAATTGGCAAAATTGAGATTGGGCGGTAATTTTCAATTGATTTTGGATCGCTCTTCTTAAAAATTGGGGTAAGTCTGGCCGTTTTTAGTAGAGGACTGTTCCAGAGCGAAAAATACATTTATCAAGTGTTCAAGCGGCTCCAATAAATGTTTTGAACACGGCTTCAGAAGCCACGTTGACGCATTTTTCATTCGATCTCTTTGTTGGATAATCATTTTATCACTCTGGAAATCTCCTCCTCTGTGACTGAAGAGAGAACCATGGAGGCAGCTCCGTATTGGTGGGGGCAGTGGCTGACGCTGATTATGTCTGAGTCCTCGGTCAGTGCCAACCGAGACAAACAATGAGTTGAACTCAGTGACCCTGGTGGCATCGCTGATTTGTTAGCTATCAATCTGTAATTCAATTTGTTTGTAATTTAATAATTTTTTTTTTAATAATGGGCTTGATTATGACCCATGCAGTTTTTTATACGTTTTTGACGCGAGTATTGATATGATGGCAGCTTTCGCAGCCCTAATCAAAGTGATAATTTCAGCTTCACTCACCAAGAGGTGAAAACATTTTTGAAGTGGTCCCTTTTTTACCTTAGTATGCTTCTCAGTCCTATGTAAACGTATTTTCTTCATCTGAACAACAAGGCAAACTAATATTTATGAAAAGTGGAAATATTCATATCGGAAGCACTTAGGGACTGTAAGTAAACTCTTTTTGACCAAATCAACTTTCTGAGACCTATGTATATATTCTTGATCGGAACACAAGGCAAATTCAGCTATGGTGTTGGAATTTTACTTTTTTCGAACCAGAAATGCTCATACATGCACATAACTTGATATAAGAGTTAGTCACAATTTCCCACTCTGACCCTTCTGAACATGAATACTGGAATAATATTTACCTCATGTATGGCTATTTAGGTTAGAAAAGTACCGTAGACTTCATCATATTACATCGTAAATGCTTTTACTAAGTATGCTGCGGACTTTTATTTTATAAATTGCTTGATAAAGTCGCGGGTAACAGCTGTTATTTGATAAAAAAAAAAATAAAAATCAAATATACCCAATTACATAGTTTAGTGACTTTTTTTAATTAGAGTAATGGAGCTTTCTAGATATTAGAGTAGTATAAAGCTACTTACATGTCCAACTCTGGTGGGCTGCAATGGCTGTAACAGAAAATAAATACAATTAACTTTTTTTTAATATATAATAAATAGTGATACAGTAGTAAATAAAAGTAAATTTCTATGTATCCACCATACACTATATCTGTTGACATAACATTAGATTATTTCTTTCTTTTTTAATGCGTCTACTAATTTGACCTCAATACTGTGCTTCATAAAAAAGCAATTATTTTAAACTGCAAACAGCACACTGGGGTCCATAGAACCCCAAATAAATTTCTTTTTCACATATTTCTCAGTTTAAGTTTGTCGCGGGAATTTTTGGTACCCGTGTAAATTGTTTTGGCATCACTGGGCTTCAAGCCCCACCACGGGCCTCTTTACTTGCCAGCTGTCAGCTGAGTAATAAACTACTTTATTTGTCTTGGGTCCAGTTGACCCCCGTGTGCCGTTTATGGTTGTGTTTTCTTCACTCTATATATTTAATTCTATTAATTTGTTGCAATGTCATTTTTGTGGCTATTTGTGAAATAATTTTCATAATGTTCCTTCTTGAACATGATTATCACAAACAATGCAGATCAAAGGTACCAGTGTTCTTTCGTATGAGCTGTGAAAAAATAATTAGATGCCAATTTATTAATAATTTAAAATTTCCGACAACTTCCACAGCAAGTTTTTACGGAACAAGAAATGTTGTGTATGACTGTGGGTCTTTTCCCAATCATATAACCACAACTTTTTGCGTGAAGGCTAAATTATTCGCACACAGAATTTGCCTAGAAAAACGGTGGAGATTTGTTGCAAATTGTGTTCTTACTTAAACATGAAAATAATAACTTTTGGATGTAGGATTAAATCTATTTAATAAAATTTATTTAAATCATTTTATACACTTTTATAAAATAATTATTGTTCGGATTTAACTGGCTAAAATATTAAAACAGCAAATAAGCTATAAAAAACACATATATTTATTTTATTATATTTTAATATCTACTGTACTTTATAAAACATAGCCGGTATATTTTATAAAAATTTATACTTACCGCTACATTTCCAACAATGGGACAAGGTCTTGCACATTTTGTAAGTCGCACACGATCACACTGTGAATTAAAAAAGGTTATTTAATTAGTGCGTGACACTAGACTAATATATTTATTCTTACTTGAAACTTTCATTAAATACATATTTATGTATACATCTGTGTTTTTTCGCTTTACAAACATGCGTTGTTCAGTTTGTCTAACAGTATTATAAGTATTAACAGACAATCCTATTTTTAAACGTTCATAATCATTAGGACTTTATAATTTAAGCTTCTATAGTGACACAATTATGAATTCGAGACGAATTACTATTTACAACTCAGTTTAAACCTTAGTCCAGTGTTAAAGTAAGCCTGGGATGCGTGCGAGGTCGTCAAGTTCAGTTCAACGGAGATTCAGTTTTTCAGAATATAGAAAAAAAACATGTGAAGTCTGTTGTAAGTGGACAACAGAAATATCGCTGTGCTTGGCAGACACGAGTACTAAATTAGCAAATTAACAAGTATACTAAGTTGTGTGAGCGAAAGAACATTAAAAGTCCTGGGATGTTATCCTTCTTTCACTAATTTCAAATTACCAAGCATTATTTAACAGGATGGGCGGGATATAACTCTTGTCGCTTAACGATAGCTTACACTTCATTACAAAATGGATATCCAATATTTTTTTAGTATTTTGAACGCTAATGTTCTCCCACTCAGGCTTCCATATTAGTCTTACTCGGGAATGGCTATAAAGTTTTAACATCCAAGCAAGATCCCTGCAGTAGTTTTAATTTTATTTTAATAATAATAAAAAAAAAAAAAGTAAAGAATGTCTTATTTTACCAGGCGAAGTTAGGGCTAAGAAGCCCTCTCTAACACTTAACCTGGGGACCAACGGCTTAAAGGTGACTTCCGAACCACCACCAATGGCCGGGCTGGCGGGCCGCTTGCCCCCAGTATATTATAATAATCATAATAGTATACTTATTTTCCCAATCAAGCATTACAAAAGTGCATAACAATTACAATAGTACAAACTTAATTTAATCTATATGCCAAGTCTGACCAGTACAATGCAGCCGAATGTACTAATATAACAATGATATAAAAATACATAAAACGACTTGAAGAAAAAATAAAGGTGAATTACAACTCATTACTAATCTTTGGTGAGGGTATATGACAAAAATAGCATTAATTGATCTAATTGATTAATGAATAATGACAATAGAATAGTTTTTAAAACATTCCAACACCTATCATGGAAATATAATAAAAGTATGCACGGTTCATCCAACCGGTCGCACCACCCTAATCGTTATAGAATATTGAACGTTATAGAATTACATAATTTAAGAATGGTGAGTGAATATGAATTTTTCTCTTTGTTTATTTTTACTTTGAACAATTTAAATTCACTAGTAGGTTAGTTATATAGTGTACTGTAGTATATATATATATATATATATATATATATATATATATATATATATATATATATATATTATAATAAATAGATTGTTATCTAAACTTACCGGATTTCTATCCCCCATAATGGAAGCCTCTGGGTCTCTAAAACATGACAAAATGTAGAGAAAATATGATTGATATTTTATAGAAACATCCTCTCTAGCATGGTACTACAAAAAGGTAGATTTATGAGTAGCTGCTATCCTGAAGTTACTAAATTTCTATCATACTTGTTTCAAAAAACAAAACATCATCTCGAAATCTTTTTAGTTACATAAGGTGTGAAAACATAGACAGAAATATTACCAAATGATTTCATATTTTTGGTATTATATTTTGGTATTATATTTTTGGTTTCATATTTTCATGCATTGGTATTATCCGTAGGCATAGAGTGACTATCTACTAATAGTTTTTAGGCTATATAAGTAAGTACATACACACGTATGTGCTATAAATAGAAAAAGTTAAAGTTAACAATTACGAGAATTCACGTGAACTGAGCTTCAATGTAGGTACTTATCTCAAAGAAGATTTTCTTTTATAGCCAGAAGTCCGCACTGATGGCTAATCAGTACTTTCCCCTCGCCTTGAGAAGAAAATACTGATCCATGGTCTGCTTTGTACCCATATATACAAAGACCGATATACAGAGTGTTCAGTAAAAGTGTTCCAATACTTTGGGCTTTTGATCTGCACATAGAGATGAGCAAAAATGTGCATATAAAGTTATGTCTTAGAACCTTTAGTTATCTGTCTGTATGTGTTTTATTGATTAAAAAATTATATATTTTGAACCAGTTGAGATAAACTTTTGACAATTGAGAATTGTACTAACCTTTGGCAGACTTTTCTGAAAACAAAATATTAACAAAATTCTTTTTACCCGTTTCAAAATGGCAGACGTTACTCGGTTTTGAGTTATTTTGATTGATTAATTAAACGCCCGCCATTTTAAAAAGGGGTGAAAGGATTTTGTTGATATTTTATTTTCAATAACATCTACCAAACGTTAATACAATTCACAAGTAACATAACTTTATCTTAACAGGTTCAAAAGATATAATTGTTTTGATAAAAACCACATACAGACAGATAGACAGGAAACAAAAGGTTTAAGGTCACACCTTCATATAGACTTTTTACTCATTTATGTGTAGAACAAAAGCCCAAAGTATTGGAACACTTTTACTGAACAGCCTGTACGGTCTGCCACGTCCCAGATTCTCCAATTTTTCTGACGTCAGACCACGTTGGAAGATCTGGAACATGATTGGTAGCCCCGCATTTCTGGCGAAAAAAACGTCCCTCGAGATAATACCCAAATTTAAGCTCAGATCATGGAAGTGCTCGTAAAGGTTAGCTGTAACTTTTTTACTACTAGTAACATATTTATAACCTACTCTAAAAAGAACTACTTATATCACGTAATACAAGTAGTAGGTAGGGACAGAGTGACCTCCGGAAAACACCAAAGTACCGAAATTTCTAAGACGCCTTTTCTTACATGTAGAGACGACATGAAATCTTGCAAATTATGTGAAAATCAGACATATTAGATAAGGTTCCAATGTCCATTCAACGCTCTGAAAGCTAATCTACTCGTATTTGTGATTATTCAATGTAATAATAATACGATTTTCTCATCACAGCCATCGTTAACACAATCCTTGCTTTAAGCATATATTAATTAGAGATAGTATTTTAGTTCAGCACTATGACTGTGATTGGTACTTGTTGCGGTTATTACGCAAGTTGTTACTTATGTAAAAAACCCATCTAAGTGAACGTATTTTGTGACTGTGATTATAACTTCAATAACTTACTAATAGTAACTTAAAATGTAATATCATTATGAATAAGCAGCTTTAGAAAGCCATACAAAATCATGTTCTTCAAAATGCTAATCCAATATCTCCCTATTCAATTTGTCTATGAGATTTTTATCGGGCTAATAATTTAGCCCGACTTATTCCTACAGTTTATTATTCAACTTACCTTTATGTATACAGAATAAAACTATAAGTTATTATGTCACTAAAAATTTTGAATTTTGTCTTGAGAATTTCTTGAAAGGGTCTTACTTGATCATGTTTGGTTACATTTAACTGTCAATTGAATCAGCTGGACTCATTGTAGGATATGTGTTGCTCCAAATCATAACGCTTGTGAACAAATCGTTTCGGTAAGTAAAACATACTTCTCCAAACAAGGTTTTCTAGCGTACGATAGTAATTAGTTAACTTGAGGTTACAATAATTAAGTTTTGCTTTTATTTTTTTAATTATCTGTGAGAAGATATTGCGTACAATTGGTACTCAATTTTTAGCTACTAGAAACGTCATGGTTTACCATCTCGTTTGTTTACCACTATTTTGTTGTCAACAAAATAAAAATTGATTGTAAAATATATTAGCAAAAATAATTAAACCTGTTGTAATAAATTAAACTCTGACAATAATAACCAAACTAATATTTTAAATTTAATTAATAAGAATATTGTAATAACTATAAGACCAATACTATAGATGGCTGCTGTGAAACCAGAAAAGTTTCTTTCGTAGTTCAGGTGTCAAAACGTAGTAAATGTCGTAGTACATGTCAAAACTATGCAAATAATTCGTTTTTGAACTTCATCGTCACCTTCCTTTTCTTATCTCTTTAGACGTTGACTCCAGATTCCAGGAGTCAAGTATCTGACAGTGTCAGAATTCTGACGCTCCACTAAGTGGATGGTGAAATGGAGCTAAACTCAACATTATCAATGGCACATTTGTTACTCCACATTGAAATAAATACAGAATCAACTACTCATTAAACAATAGTTTTTTTCTGTACTGTACAATTCATTAAATAGACATTTAACGATGACGTCTCGCATCTGATAGAGGTTAAATTTATTTACTACAAAAAAAGCATAGACAAACGTGGTAGACCGTGAAATCTTCTCTTTTCACTTTTTGGCATCTCTGTGATTCTTGTTCTGCCTCGGCACCCCCTTACGATGAAGTCAGCGTTAACGAAAGCTTTATAAGAGGCTGTAATTTGTTCATAAAGTATAATTTGGCTGAGCTTTAGCGAAGGGGCTGGAACAATTTCAATTCTCTGTATCTGTCGCACGATATGTAGAGAAAGAACTGACCTATAAACTATAAAATTTGTTTTAAAGTTCAATTCGTCAAGTTAGATGATGCTGAAGGTCACTCCATGGTATTTAGCCGAGACTTAACGAATATCCGTAAAATTCCTCGAGAAAGATGCGTCGTACACTTTAAACTTTGAATTAAATTTCCAGTCTTCATAGTCAAGAATGGGTTCTATGATGGTGCATGCCAATCTGTGAGATTTGGCTAAGCACCGTTGAAGCCTTATCAATGTCAGGTACAGTTTCTCAATCTGCTGGGTGAAATTTCTTACCTGTATGACTGTCTCTCCGACAAGCAGGCAATACAGTGTTCACTATTCATCCTACTATTTAAAAGTAGGAGTACCATTGGCTACTTACTGCCCATATACTATCAGACTCATGTATAAAATCTGGGAAATCTGGATTTTGAACAAATACTGTTCATACCATTACAGACCAACAAGACATTCTATTGTTGTTCTCTGATACTATTGTAACAATATGGCTACACTGGTTGGTACGGGTTAATTTAACTATAACAGTTAATTGTTTTATTTTATTCATGTTAATAGTATGAAAATTAAAAGAACGTCCTGTTCAAACATTTCATTATTACCATATTAAAAGCTGAAAAATTTAATATGTAGTAACTTTTACAGACAGAAAACTTAATTTCATCTACTTGCAGTCCTCTTGTACGGTAGAATAGGGCAGAATGATAACAGAAAGCAAATAAACATACTGGACAATTAACTGCACTTTTTATTCAAACTTTGACTTAAATATTTTTACAATTAGAAATGGCACAGCTTATTCTAAATAATTAAGAGGTTGAACTTTAATGAGTTTACTCTTTACACTACTAGTCTTAAGAGTCACTGCTAATATCTTCAGCATCCAGTAAATGGTCTCGATTAGGCTCAGAAGACTGCATCCCAGAAACAGGTTAGCTACTCCTCCAAGGGAAACTGGACATAGCATTATAAATTAAATAATAACAAAACATTTAATTATTAATGCAGATAATATTAAGTTGTAATATGAATATTGTGTTTAAATTGTTTTAAATTATTTATACAGATAACATCATAACTTTTTAGTAACTAAACCTATGTGTAATCTGGAGTAGTTCTAAAATTCTTAAATTTACATTTTTTTAGATATTGATAAACTAAAACGTTATCATTTAACCCAACCATTTTTGTGGTACAGTGGGCTGAAGTTGACGAACCGTTTTCATTGAGTCACACCCTAATTCCTACTACTCTATAAGTTTCTACTTCCTATTATCCTATAAGTTCCTACTTCTTATTACTCGTTAAGTTCCTACTTCCTACTAATCTATAAATTCCTACTTCTTATTATCTTATAAGTTCCTACTTCTTATTATCTTATAAGTTCCTACTTCCTACTAATCTATAAGTTCCTACTTCCTACTAATCTATAAGTTCCTACTTCTTATTATCCTATAAGTTCCTACTTCTTACTACTCTTTAAGTTCCTACTTCCTACTAATCTATAAGTTCCTACTTCTTATTATCCTATAAGTTCTTACTTCCTACTACCCTATAGTTCCTACTTCTTACTACCTATACGTTCCTACTTCCTACCAACTCTATAAGTTCCTGCTTCCTACTACCCTATAAGTTCTTACTTACTATTATCCTATTAAGTTCCTACTTCCTACTACTCTTTAAGTTTCTACTTCCTACTACCATATAAGTTCCTAATTCATACTATCCTATAAGTTCCTGCTTCCTATTACCCTATAAGTTCTGCTTCCTACTACGCTACAAGTTCCTAGTTCCTACTACCCTATAATTTCCTACTTCCAACTACCCTATAAGTCCCTACTTCATTATAATTTCATACTTCCTACTACCTATAAGTTGGTAGAACTCGAACACGATGTGTCGCTGGTATCGGACAAAGCCTGTCTTGCTGTAGTAGATGTCTACATGGGAGAAGGCTGTCTGGTTGGCTGGGTCCTCAGGGATGGAGCGCTGCAGGTGAATGTCGTACACTGTGTCGAAGCAGGTAGCGAGACAATTGCAGTTCAGAGACTCCATGAGCTCTCGGTCAGTAATTCCAGGAGTGTCAGGAGGTGGCCGGTAGAACCGGAACTTGCCTGCAAGAAGCGAGACAATTGCAGTTCAGAGACTCCATGAGCTCTCGGTCAGTAATTCCAGGAGTGTCAGGAGGTGGCCGGTAGAACCGGAACTTGCCTGCAAGAAGCGAGACAATTGCAGTTCAGAGACTCCATGAGCTCTCGGTCAGTAATTCCAGGAGTGTCAGGAGGTGGCCGGTAGAACCGGAACTTGCCTGCAAGAAGCGAGACAATTGCATTCTTTGTTTGAAGGTTATTTTTGACGATGGAAGGATTATGAAGGAAACAGGATTTTTCCGGACATTTGCCATCGTTCAGTGAAACAAGAAAACAGTAACACTACGTTTCGAGATCTGCAATCTGATCTCTTCTTCAGGTAAAGAATTGACCTAATACATAACTACAAACTAGGTTAAAATAAACAAATCTTACTAAAGCGTTGTGGCACGCCTAAGTCAGGAATCACAACCTACATGTTGTTAGTCAACTTCACTAACACTAAAGACATGCACTTAATACAAAACTATACAAAACACTAATCATTAAAACTAAACTACGGAATACAGGTCACAATACGTCTTCACTCGTCTACTAACCACCTACGACTGACCAGAGGGACTAGCCAATGGCAATCGTGACGGCTGGGCTAAAACAAGATGGCGGAAATACAAGGGAAGGGGAACAGGAATGGGCCCTTTCGTTATTATTGGTTCATGCGAGATGAACTTCTTAAAACCATATTGTGACTCCGCATTGGTTTATTACAAATATCCGATCCGTTTGATACTTTTGGTTTTCTGTTTAGTTCATTTTTTAGAATTGGTAACCAAAGCGGCCTAATCTCGACTGATGGTTGACTGATTGGTTGGTCTGCCAATTTAATATATGTTGCCTCAATTAATTTCCTTTTGAAGAAATGTGGTTCCCGATGTATTATGTGGGCTTCATCCCAATTCATATGATGGTCTTCGGACCAACAATGGTGTGCAATTTTTGACTTTTCTGTGAAACCCTTTCTCGTGTTTTCTTTGTGTTCTTTTATCCTTACGTTTAGTGGTCTTTTTGTCTCGCCTATGTATTCTCTACTGCAGCTACATTTTATACTGTAAACACAGTTTTTGGAATCCTGTGTGCCATTTTTTGGTTTTGTTTTTACGAGAGTTTGTCTAAGAGTGTTGTGTGTTTTAAACGCGGTTCTAATGTTGTACTTTCTACCTACTCTTCTAATTTTCTCCGATAATCCCGGCACATAAGGGATTGACATAAACGCAAATTTATCACAATTCTGTTTTTCTGACTCAGGAATGATTCTTCTGGTTCGTTTGCACTTATTAATTACTAATTGAGGGTATCCATTGCTTCTGAGATCCGATTCAATTTTCTTAAATTCTTCTTTTAGTCCATCTTTATCTGAGCACAAGCTCTTTGCTCTATCAAACAACGAGTAGGCTACTCCTTCTTTGACAGATTTTTGATGGTTGGATTGATAATTTAAATATTTTCCTGTGTGTGTTATTTTTCGAAAAACAGTTGTCTTAAGGACATTCCTATCTCTTAATACACACACATCCAAAAAGGGAAGCTTGTTTTAGACTTCCACTTCCATTGTGAGGCGGATGGAAGGAGAAATACTATTAATGTGATTCAAAAAATTATTTCATTCAATGTCTCCATGAGAGAAAATAACAAAGGTATCATCCACATACCTCCACCAAATCTTCGGTTTGAACTGAGCTGAAGCCAAAGCTTTTCGCTCGAATTCCTCCATAAAGATATTGGCGAAAATAGGAGACAGTGGAGAACCCATTGCCATCCCCTCATCTTGACGGTAAATTTTACCCTCTAACTCAAAATAATTGCATTGAGTGCATAGTTCCTGACTTAGGCGTGCCACAACGCTTTAGTAAGATTTGTTTATTTTAACCTAGTTTGTAGTTATGTATTAGGTTAATTCTTTACCTGAAGAAGAGATCAGATTGCAGATCTCGAAATGTAGTGTTACTGTTTTCTTGTTTCACTGAACGATGGCAAATGTCCGGAAAAATCCTGTTTCCGAGACAATTGCAGTTCAGAGACTCCATGAGCTCTCGGTCAGTAATTCCAGGAGTGTCAGGAGGTGGCCGGTAGAACCGGAACTTGCCTGCAAGAAGCGAGACAATATTGCAGTTCAGAGACTCCATGAGCTCTCGGTCAGTAATTCCAGGAGTGTCAGGAGGCGGCCGGTAGAACCGGAACTTGCCTGCAAGAAGACAACGAAGACAACCTGTTGAGCGTTGACCTGTTGCGGTGTTGATGTTTGTTAATCAGCTGATTACACTTCGGCAAAACCACAGCAGCAAGGAAATCTGTCGTTACGTACCTTAGAGTATGCATCCTTATCAGTAATGTGAGTATTACTGTTTTGCACTTGTATCCTAAGTAAGTATGTAAGTTTTTGTTATATTGCTGGCAATGGGCAAAGTGGAAGTCCCGTACTTAAGAGATTGGCGTCCAGTCATATATTAAATTTCAAAATTATTTTCAACACTATCAAGTAAAAATCTATATAACAGTCTTCATTCCACTCTGATGTGTTTTAGAGACATGATCAAATGAGGCGTCAGTAGAAAACTGTAATTGACAGAATGTATGATGAATAAAAATACAAAATATTTTAATTATACATTCCAAAATTTAGATAATAATTCTAATCATTAAAATATTCTTAATCAGTAACAATGTAATTTAAGTAAACAATCATTATAGGTTCATTACATCAATCACAAAAAAAGATTCATTATAATAAAACTGTTCATTTTAATTTTAAAGAAGGTTTCAGAATTTATGGTACATCCAATCATAAGTTTTTCAACGTGTTTTCAATGATTCCAAATGCTCTTCGAAGGTGAAACTCGTTCCATTTAAGGGTGCTCTTTGCTGGATAAATCCCTGAATGCCATTCTGATTTCAAAGCAGTACAGTAAAGTCCGTACATTACAAACTTTATTTTTCCAATCACATTACATTAGATTCTCTATTTTAATATTATTACTGTAATGAAATTGGGAATCTACTATTTTTTTAATAAATTAACCGGATATTTTGTGAGAAAACATTTTCAACTATTATTAGAAGAAATCTCAAGTGAAGATATAAATTCGTTTCTCAATATTTGCATAAACCAATGATAAATAACAGTTTACTTACTGGAGTGTTTTGCTATGCATGTCAAATGGAGGACTCCACATTCTGGTAGGTGCATCTCTGAAATTATAAACATTGCTTAGAAAATCTTACTATTTTTATATTTATGATAATATTTTATTTAGTTCCTCAGCAGTAATAATTTTACTGGAATTTTACATAAATTTGATTATAGTGCTGATAAATGTCAGCCACCATTTAACTACAAACCATTAGGTTTTATTCCAAAAAGTATTAGCACCTAAATGAGTTCGATAAGAGACCTTTATACTCCAGAAAAGATTTTGGGATTTCAAAAAATAAATTTCAATTATCAAATTTTGCTGTAAATGACCTTTAGCATTTTGATACCACCATTTCATTTAACTAACTACCGCGTTATTTATTTTAAGGGAATCTGATACAGTTTGTTTATCAATATATCAAATTTGTATCACTGCTGCAAAAAAAAAGTCCAAACTACACTTTTCCATTGATGGATTCGTACTTTGGAATTCATGCTATTTCTGTTGGTTTTAAGGGCTTTTACTGTGTACCATGAATTACGAAAATAGTTAGCTATTTAAAACAAGATGGAATGATTTACTAAGAGTTTTTTATGCATGACATTTTTTATCCCCCCCCCCTCTCCCAAATTTGGGGGTCAGTTAAGTCAAATTAAAAAAATAACTAACCTTGAAGGACGAAGAAGTACAGTTTGCAGCGGCACATGAGCATGATATACTTGTAGCGACACTCGGCCAGACAGGTGCTGTGGGTGTACATGTGTCGGATGTGCAGCTTCTCCTCGTCGGGGAAGAGACAGTGTCGGTCGTCTACAGGGAGAGAGCGGATACCGTCACTGCTTGTTGTTATCTCCGCGGCTATGCCCAGACTTATGCGCGCGCCCTTCGCTGTGGAAGCGAACACCCCTGTTCCCGCCAGAGGTAACTCGTACGAGGTGTGTATCAGGATCTGTCACAGAAATACCAATATTATTATATCATTATTGCAACAAAAAGGTTTTTACGCACTACTAACCATTTTTGTATTCTGTCCATTATTTAGTTGTACAATACATATACTTCTTTATTTATTTTCAAATTCTGTTTTATTTTTCCAGAAATATACAAATATTTGCCTCGGAAATAGTTAACAATTTCTGAGTCAAAATACATCTCTAACTTAGAAAATTCATGAATAATTCCTAATTAGGTAATCGAATGTTTATAACACTAGTACATCTATCCAAACAAGTCTAACAAGTCAAAATAGAAACAGAGATAAAAAGCGGAAGTCTCACTATAGCAACTCTCCACAGCGCAGTCCAATGGCCAGGACTAGTACTATAATTGACAAGACCTAGCTAGGTAAATACTAGCGAATTCCGTTGGCTAGTCCTAGTTACAAATTTTGTTGACGCCAGAGGTTGGATGTGTAAGATAAATAACGCTAATAATTTATATCTGAGAAATAATGCTTATCAATAATTAATGTAAGTAAAGCTGGTTACGTGATGAGTGGGAAAATCACCTATAAAACCACTCATGGTCAGAGGTGCCAGATCTAAGACCGTGTCAAGGAGGCGTTAGCCACAAACATGAAACGACCTTTTGCGATATGATTCCCATGTCAAAGCCAATTTTACCAAGATTCTCAGACTGGAGAAGAGTGATAATGAAACTAAACACGTCTTTAGTGTAAATGATTCATGAACCTGTATTTGTAGAAAAACTAACATTTATCCTTGTAAATACTTAGTATTAAAAACAAAGTTTTACTAACCAAACAAATAGAATGAAAATAGTTATAATTTCCCTTAATTTTCTAAATTCCTTGTAAATATGATAATTTTTGTACGCCTTATTTAACAATATCTCTTAATCGTTGAATCTAGATCACTTATTTCCCGCACGTTCGATCGAAAAGAGCAATGACGTAGCCAGCGAGGGGATTCCTCCTGACCCTCCCCCCAAATTTTCAATTTTCAATTACTTTTTTAGTAAACTATTATTATTATTTAAATAATTCAGTATTACTGACATTTACTGCTGAAAGATCGTTCTCAATAAAGAAACGGTTCAAGACCTTATTAAGGAAAATGGGGCCTTACTCTCTGTCCATTACGGGAAAATATCAAGGACGTATCCAGCGATGGGTCTGGACCCCATCCCACAAATTGTTTTCATAGCTACGTTCTTGGAAAAATGGAAGGGAACCAGCTTAGTCACAAATGGACATGCTCATGAATATAAAATACTGCAGAAGGGAAGTAGGAAATGGACGTAACTGAGACACCATTGACGACCCGCTGCGCCCTGTAGCCGATGTTGTGTCGAGGATCCGTAGGCCGTAAGTAGATCTGCAGTCCAGAGCCCCCGCTGATACCCGTGGTTCGTCTCAGTTCACACTCTAGCCGCTCATCATCGTCCTCCTCCACCATACCTTCGTTCTCCAGCACTTCGGATAGTGGACTGTAACACAATTAATTAGTACAATTGTTCAGTAATATCAGCCTTCATTGTTATTCTTATCTATTGGTAGATTTAAAATTTGCCGTATTTAATTTAGCCTTTTAGCACACCGGCAATTTGATTCTCATGATTGGAAAATATTTTTGGTAAGTAGCTGAATACAGTTTAATATTAAGATGCCCCGAACGAACATGGTGGAACTTCAATAGCATTATCTATGACAAGGCAGGGATACGTCATACAATGAATCGTTCAATGAAACCTGTCGTAACATGTTAAGGTTGGGACGCCTCTAATGGCGAAACCACGCAAGGAGTACGTCTTGAAAGTCCTCGTCGTGGACTTTTCATGGATCTCTTAAGACGTAGACTTCTGATTACAGGAGTTGATAGGCCATGCTTTGGGGTCGAGTCTAATACAAAATTCAATCATGCACTAGATGATACAATGAGAATACCTCTTCAAATAGATTACATTGGATAGCTGCTGGTCAACCAGACTAAACTCCTTTGTAGCCTATGATGTCTATGACGTCAAACGATCCAAGGATCTTGAAAATCTTCAACGCCAAATTTCATGAATCTATGCAGACAGACGTGTACTCCTAATTCCAGGAGTCAGTCTGTACCAGTGACAGATTTCAGACACTCCACTTATCGGAATATGAAATAAAACTTAACTCATCATTAGCATTAAATCAACCCTTCCCACCATTGCTACGTGATGTTGCTAGGCCGTGTTATGTGATCGTGTCTAATGCATCATTCAATTATGCACCTGATGAGACAATGAGAATACCTCTTCATACAGATTACATTGGATACCTGCTGAGCAATTACACTAAGCTCCTCTGTAGCCTGGGTTCTGATGTCAAAACGATGAATGAAGTTCCTTTTGAAAGTCTTCGTCACCGAATTTTCACGGATCTCTTCAGACATACGTGGAATTTCGATTCCAGGAGTCAGTCAACCTCTAAAAGTAACATTTTTCAGATCTGCGCTAAACAGAAGGTGAAATGGAGTTTAACTCAACATTCACATCAAACCATACTTCCAATTTTCAGTTTCCCTTAACACTATTTTTCACAATCCCAAAACTGTTACTTACATCACAACAAATTAACAGTACATCAAAGTACTAACCAGTGCGACGTAGCTTCTGATGTCAATGAATTGAAAGACCAACAGTATCCTTGCTCCGTCCTCTGCAGTTCGAATATCTCGCAACAGTTCACATTGCTACCGTGCCATTGACACTCGTAGAATATTTCTGCGCAAGTTGGCATTACCTATGCAGTTAAAACATCAAAGGTAAATAGTGTTGCATTTAACTGGTCTGACTATTGTAAATTAAACCTTTTTATTGCTTACTACGGCGTCCACCTAAAGAGGAAGTCGGGTGTGTATGTAGCGGAAACTGTTTAAGAACTTGAATAAATAAATTCATTAACATAGCAATGTATTTAGCCTAATGAACAGAAACAGAATTCGGACATGAAGGGACCAACAACATGTTTCATTGACAATATACGAATATTATTGAGATGAGCCTGCGATTAACGTACATGCGAGTATCTTTGTCTCCATATGGAGTGATGATCTGGTAAATATTCAACGTAAGGTATACAGTAGAGTAGAGAATGAAAAACCCTAGCTCATTGAATATGTGAGGTACTATAATTCGTCATCTACCATATGGCGATTATATCAAGTTTATAATTATTATACCTGTTCTGTTAAGGGTTATAAGTTTTATTGGTTTTGGTTTTACTGTTCCTATATTTTTAGTTGGAATGTGCGTATGAATCAGTGACGGGTGAAACACCTTAATTAATATATTTCATACCGAACAGTAAAAGCTTCAATATTGATTAAATAAAACAACTATTTTCAGAACATGTTTATAAAATATAAAAAAGCAACTTTAGGATTGTTAATAAATCTTTCACAAACAATAATTATGGTATTTTGTTTGATCCTTTTCCCATCCTGTTACGAAGGGATGAGATCGTATCTGTAAATTTAGAACCTTTTTCTTTATGAAATCTACATTTATTTAGCAAATTTCCCACGATAATGCCCTCGCAAAATCTAGAATAGTGCACAAATGCAACGAACTACAAAAATATTTTGATATGAATTTTCAGACTTCTATCTCAGGTTCCACAAATCCCAATTCCCAAATTCCTCACTATCTCATAATTTCTTATAACCAGTGTTCCATCACTCGCCATGGAATTCATGGCACTGATTGTGAAATGAACAGTTTATAAGCTAATAGTTATTATTGAGAACTGATTTGTTCTACCATGTGACATAACTGTGTAGCTTTGAGTGATTAATACTTAACGAATCATATATTTAGACATTAGTTTACTAACCTGTAACATGAACTCTGTTATGTTGAGGTCTACAAACTCTTGCAGAAACTGCGAAGTTTCTTGTGTTCTCAAGTAAGGTTTTATCAGATGGTAACTCGGAAACTGGAGAAGTGACAGCATACTCATCACGTACGACAACATGTTTTCTTTATTTTTTAGTGGAATTTCAGAGGGGAGATACCTTTAAAATGAAAATGTACATAAGATTTTGCCTATATGGTATTGGAAACCTGTACATTACAGTCCAACCAACTCTCTTATAGCATGTCACTTATAGAATTCCCTCCTCTTTCCATCGTATCGTCAATAATTATCGTCAGCATTCGGACTTTTTAAAGCAGACTTATATTTATACCTCATTTTCCCCTTCTCACAACATTTCCCATTTTTGTTTACTTCAAGTGCTGTGTCGCTAGGTGATGTGCCTATATTAATTTTTTTTTCTTGTCTCCATTCAATTTGTTTTGCGATACGCTTATGTTTTGCAATCGTACAGTTTGTGATTCTCCTGGCTAGAGCTGGAATTTCTTATTTAAGTTTTATAATTTTTGCTGTCTTTGGTGAGTTCTTTACCAGGTGTTGTTGATTTTTTAATATTTTTTTTCATGCTCGACCTTATATATACATGGTTTTGACAGCTGAAGATAGGGACAGATTCCAGATCTCAAAACATTGATATGTTTGTAAAATGTCACGATTGAAAATTTTCGAAATCTTGTAAATCCTTTTGAAGTATGCATCGTCAATAATAAGCCTTAAACAAAGATATCAGTTTTATTGTATACTGTATTGATAATAACTCAATATTTTAGTTCTATGAAAGATTCACTCTCAATTTTCACGTATTTGGATGGCGCACGATATAAATAATTATTAACTTCGATATACTAGTTTCTTGACTGGTAAATGATATAAGTATGATAATTCACTTCCGGCACCACACACCTGGTACTCAATGTTTGATAAGTTATTTAACTTATTGCTAGCCTATTTTGTACAGTAATTCTCTTTTCATTACTAAATGTACACTGGGCTGTATTTCCATCTCTACTTAGAGAAAAACTCGAACAATGTTAAAATATTACAAAGGCTAACTAAATAGTAAATCAAGTATTAATATTTTAGTATTAGCAGTTTGGGGTTGCGGTTGATAGGCCAGGTAGTTTTGACATTGCTGGATCTGAGGTCAATGCGATTGTGTGAATGATTGTATGAATCGTGAGTATGAGGTTGTGTGAATGTGTAGATGAAATCGTGTAAATTGGCTTAAAATATTGACGAGTGCGATACGATGTAAAAATTATTAAAAGAATGCAATAAAGAGATTATTATTATATTTGCCTAACACACACTCACATACACACGCACGCACGCGTCAGCCCAGCACCTATTGTGTACCCCCCATGTATATAAATTCACTTATTGAAATAAAAACAAAGATAAAAAGCTTCTAAATTTCATGGGATTCTATACCCAGATCTTCAGAAAGTAAAATAATACTATAAAAAACCATGTTGAACCAATGGCTTCTCCTTGCCTTTATGAAAATATTAAATCTGTGCCCTGTTATTCTGACTCTAATGTGGTTAGCTGTTTGCCCAATGTACACGTGTTTATAGAATTTACAATTACTTTGATAAATTACATTTTTAGAGTCACAGTTTACTTTGCCAATGATAAGATAAAATTACGGATAGAAAAATCTGTGTTTGATTTTGGAGGTGCACTAGGTAACTTAAAGGACGGACGTGCGGCCGGTCCTAACCCCCTGGACTTGTGTGTGAGTGGGGAGGAGTCCTATCTGCGTGTGTTTATGTAAAACTACCTAGCCTCTAGCCGCAGTCACTATTTGCTAACACTATAGCCATACCCGCTAAGTATCTCTCTGGCCGGCCCCCTCTTCACTCTGGTGCCCGAGCAGACTGTGACGGTCGGGAAAGGGAATAAGAACAAGGGATGGTGAGTCTCCTTCACATCAATGACGGTGGGCACTGCGCGGTATCGGCCCCAAGAGTGAAGACCAACTCCAATCGCAAAAATCACACATATTAACACTGCCATCGACCAGATCAATCTGTTAAAATACGTATTAGTACAGCGGTCAGCATAGGAATTTACTACATCACAGACTTTTGCCATTCATATATCAAAAACTATGCAAATATTTCAATATATTCTCACACTCATAGTCAATAAGAAACATACTACTAGACCATTTTATTTTACCATTTCTGCTTCAACGAATTAGGTACTTTGCTTTTCTTCAATAGCTCATTTTCTTACCAGACGAAGCATTTATTATTGTGTGCTAAATGAAGTATCATTACTAGGTTGGCGTTATTAATAATACTTAATCAAATAAGCAATTCTTCCTGGTAATACTACAAATACACGAGTTTTATCAGCGATCCTATATCATCATTTTCATTGAAAAATTCAGGACACTTGTGTCACAACTACTTATACTGTAAGTCTACTATTTTAAAAAAGCTGACAAATTTTCTCGTCAGACTCAATACGGTAGTCATTAACTTTACCCGTAATTCCATATCATCAAACTCATGTCGGTATTGAGAAAACGCTGCGTCACACCGTGCCAGGATTAGAAACATACCAGCTTCGTCGTTAGTAGTGCTGCTATCTAATGAGGATAGTATCAAAGAGGAATATAATACCTTCGTTAGTAGTGTTGCTATCTAATGAGCATAATATCAAAGAGGAATATATCACCTTCGTTAGCAGTATTGCTATCTAATGAGGATAGTATCAAAGAGGAATATACTACCTTCGTTAGTAGTGCTGTTATCTAATGAGGATAGTATCAAAGAGGAATATACTACCTTCGTTAGCAGTGTTGCTATCTAATGAGCATAATATCAAAGAGGAATATATCACCTTCGTTAGCAGTGTTGCTATCTAATGAGGATAGTATCAAAGAGGAATATACTACCTTCGTTAGCAGTGTTGCTATCTAATGAGCATAATATCAAAGAGGAATATATCACCTTCGTTAGCAGTGTTGCTATCTAATGAGGATAGTATCAAAGAGGAATATACTACCTTCGTTAGTAGTGCTGCTATCTAATGAGGATAGTATCAAAGAGGAATATACTACCTTCGTTAGTAGTGTTGCTATCTAATGAGGATAGTATCAAAGAGGAATATACTACCTTCGTTAGTAGTACTGCTATCTAATGAGGATAGTATCAAAGAGGAATATACTACCTTCGTTAGTAGTGTTGCTATCTAATGAGCATAATATCAGAGGAATATATCACCTTCGTTAGCAGTGTTGTTATCTATTGACGATATATCAAATAGAAATATACCAAATATAGTGTGAATACACCGGCTTATATCTCACGGATATTAAATGATTTCCAAACAATAATTTTTGTAAGATATTTCAAATTTACATGAAGATAAAACGTTAAGCATTGAGCCATTGTACGAAATCGTGTAAGAGCTCCAAATGTATTATATTTATCCGATGCTAAGTCGATCGCAAGTGTGTTATAGTTCAGAATAAGATATTTCATTGTAATTTCTAATTCTATCTAATGTTTATAAAATGTTTAGTTGTTAAGTTCAGATGGTACTTTGTTTCTATTACAAATGTTATCCAATACGATTAAATATTATTACAATACAGTCTGCGCAATGTTTTAGTTGTACAGTTTAAAAAAAGTATTTATCTGTATTTTTTATTATAAAGTAAATATATTTTAGTTTGATATTTACTGTTCACTTTATTATATTACTCTTTGGCTTCTTTATACATTTATTATCTTTATCAAATTGTTATTATTGATGTACATCTTAAGTATTTGCTAGCATTAAAAATATTAATTTTAAGATATAAACAAAAGGAATAACATTTTAATGACTTAATTGCTTTATTAGTGTGTATTTACCTGTCTTTTAATGAGGAATCCCGCCTAAACATATACTTGACTCCATGAAGAGTGCTCACTCGAGCATAGTCCTCTATAACATTACAAACTTCACTTTTAATTGAGGTACGACCCATCTTTTAATCTTACAAGACAGTACTGATAGCTAAATGGCAAATGGTTACTGTCTTTCTTACAGTTCGTGAAAGTCAAATGCTGGTTCTTCAAAGACGATTAGGTTTCAATACTGGGGGTATCTAAACGTCATTTAACGTAATAGTTACAGGTATAATGCTGTTTTCAGTTTCGTGAATAGCGTTGAATACAGGAACAGTTATTGATAACATGTTACATTCAACCCAATATCCATATGTTTGCAATGCTGTTAGTTATTTGAACAACAATTTGTCAACTTACTCTTTGTGTCACCGTTAGTTTGTTATGTACATTCAAAAATGAGTATACAATTTCCATATAATATAAAATAAAGATATTTTTATAGAGTATGTATTTTGATATGTTTGCATGTCAAAACTGTTTACATTATTTTACTTATTATGTTGATCTACAATTTCTAGAACGATATAATGTACTCATAAGTATACGACTTGTTTAATTAATTTGTAAAATTTAATTACAAATAAATATAGAAAAGTACTTATTTTATAATCCTATACCAATTATTGACTGGTTGTGACGAAATTGACGCTTATTGAGATTTGTACTAAATCTAATCTTGTCTGTATCGTACCATGAATTGGAAACATATTTACATCATTAGCAAAATTCTATCTCGCCAAGCAATCTAATTTCGGGATTATAAACACACTAGTTTTACTACTCATACTATCTCGTCAGTTCGTTTCACAATTGTAAATATACGAATATTACCTTTATTAGTAATCATATTTCATCAGCATCGCGTTAGGATTGTAAATATACTACTAATCATTCTATCTCGTCAGGATTTGTATCCAGTTCTGCGGGCAATCATTCTCATCAGATTTCAAACGTTACACTAAGAGGAAGGTGAATTGAAACTAAACTCAACATTGACATAATTCATGTATTGCCAAATATGTTTTTCCTCTGTTACTTTTTAAACGGTTTTTGAGTTTTTGATGACATTCTTTAATTGTTACAATAAACTGCAAATTAATATGGTGGAGTATCCATTGAGAACTGCTATACGTTTCATATTATTTAGTTTGTTCGTGTAATAACTTGTGTATCGTTTTTTCAGACTTGTAGGTAATTTTAATTAGGGTGTAGAAAGTAGCTCTTTCTTAAGAGGATAAATGTTTTGAATCGTGTGTTGTATATGAATTTGTTATTTTAAGTGGGTATTTTGTAAATTTTGTATTCTATGACGCTATTATTCTTTTTTACCAATACGTTTAAAAATGGTAACAGTGAATTTGTTTATATTTCAAAAATATTTTTGTTTGAATTTAATTTAATTTGTTAAGAACATTTTGAGAATATTGATAAATATGGCAAAAACGTCATCAACATGGCGTACCTAAACTTTTGGGGGAAAAGAGATATTTTGTTTTGCTTTTGGTTTAAAATTTGTTAAGAAAATGTTTGCAATAAAACATAAAAGAGAGTTGTCCATTGCGATTAATATCTGATAAAACCGGATTTGAAATTGAAATGTTTAAAACGTGCATAAATCAGCATTAAATCATCTTTTATTTAATCTTGTGTTTTACAATAAAACACAAAGCTATGTGAAATCTAGCATCTAATATCAAGCCAAAGTTGTACCGTATATATTGTGCTGAAAAATCAGTGATTATTCTCTCAGCCTGAGCTTAGGAGGGCACACTCAGCAGTGGAAGAGTTTGATGGAAAACATAAATATAACTTTGAAATTCAGATATTTTCTACTCTCTAGCTGTTGCAAATAAGCAGGAAACAGCATTAAACAGTGTTAAGTATAACACATATCTTGCACAGATTTTATTCTGATTTACAATCGCATAGTAAGGAAGTTGGTTCATATGCTTTTGGGAGCCTTAAGAACCCCAGAAGATTGGGCAACCCGTGCATCCGGACGCGATCACACCATCGCACGCACAATCTGGCCTGCCTACTATCCCTGTTGGTGGTCATTTCGAGTTGGACTCATTTTCACGAAATAAAATGCAGAACTCCAAAAATTACAAGAACAATAACGTAAATGTGAATGTTGAGTTTAGCTCCAGTTCACTTTCCTCTTATTGCTGAGTCTGAAGTGTGACGCTGTCACAAACTTTATTCCTTATATCTAGAGTCATGTTCGTCTGATGAGATTTTTTTTAAAGTCGGCGATGAAGAACAAACGAGCCCTTACATCAGGAATAAAAGTCAGAATGAACTCTTTTCATCATTTCTACTTCAGGAGGAAGGCTAAACCATTAAAAGTAAGATGAACTGGAGGTAAATTCAAAATTTATATTGAATCAACACTTTCCACCATAGCTACCAGCTAGTCATGTGTAGATTAACCTAATATCATAAATGTAAAACTTAGTACTTTTACAGACTAAGTTTCTAGTACGTAAGTAATCGAACCGACGGGTGAGGCAGACAGGACGGACTGCGCGTGTGACGGTGTGTATGTGTTGAAAGCTAGGGTCATTAGCTTCTGGAGTTCTTGAGGCTCCAGACAAATTATAATACCAAATTTCAAATCATTTTACTCTTCTTTGGTGAATCTTAAAATAGCTTCATAAGTTTGACATTGAACTTCTGTGGTAAATGTATTGGTATATTGTATACAAACAAAAAACTGAGGAAGTTTTATTTGGGAACTGGCTGGAGCAAAAATATCACATTCCATGATCGACTTTAATTAATTTCTTTGTTGTCATAATTTTCTGTAAAATTGTAAAACCATTGGAAAAAATAAAAAAAACACTATAATTGAGGAAAACTACTAAACATTAACTAATAAAATCTTATTTAAAACTTGATAAAATCAAACTAAAAGGAAGGCGGAGCAGTGTGTGCTACAAAAATACTTGTACTTGTTAAGAAACATGCCAAACAGGTTTCAACATTCTGCGACTTATATAAGGAACATCCCTCATTCCTACATTAGTATATGTAGAAAAAAACCCTAATTAAAACGAAACAAAAAACTAACTTTAACTTCAAAACATGTTTTTAGTGTATATTTTTCTACTTTAATTGTTAATTAGTTTATTTTTTAAAGTTTAGGTTTTTCTAATGTGAATCTAACTTTTAAACCTAGTTTTATACCAAACGAGTATTACTGGTCGACACATCTGTGTCCAATAAAGAATAATTATTCAGCTCCATATGATTTAAAGGTTTTCTTTACATGAACAATCGGTATCGCCAGTGGTATCTCTGGACTGTCAGAAGTAATTCCTTAGAATCAGTTGTAATATTTATGGTACTGGACTAAAAATATATAAGATATATAAATAGTGGAAAGGACTGTTTACCATTGGTCAACAACAATGTAAAGTAACATAAAGTATATATTTACGTTATTACCTAAAGTTTACGTAGTATCTAATATAGTACTCTCTTTTTAGAAAGCAAGTAATCTTTTTCCTCCTCTTTGTTGATATATTTTAATACTCTATGATATGATTATCCAACTCCCACTCTCATTCAGCTATGCTTTTCTGCTTGGCTTGTGTTGCGGTGTTCACTGCTCGGTTGGAATTGGAATTGAATAAATTAGTATAAAAAGGGATGAAATGGACGGTTATGTTTCGGTTTTAGTGTTACTAGTGAACTTTTCAATATCGTTAATGCCAAATATAATTGAAGTTTCATATAAAGTTTGATCATTTTACATTAACCACTGTTCTGTTACTTATAAATATGGGAGATAAAGCACTAATGAAGGTAACTCTATTGTATATTATTCACAATTTATTAGTACCAGGTTAACTCATTTTATAGTGTTTCATAATGTTAAGTTATATTTAAGCTACAAGAGTTGTCAAAGTGTCCTAAAGTAATTTCAAGTGAAATTACCCTACGATTGATTTGATCTTTGCTAGAGCATTATCATCTTAACTGTACCTAGGTCTTTGCTGACCAACTTATAGTTATTGGCATGTTAAATGTTAGGTTACAAGTATTAGACCTACTAGTAGTATTTACATTTATTTGTATATTCGGGTAACATTTTACCTACTAGGCCTAGGTTCATCTTAATTTAGCACCACTAGATTAGATAGGCTGTCTACTGTTCACATGGGAACACCAAACATTCGAAATAGCCTAGATGTTGTCACTTATTGGGCTGTAGTATGATAAGCAGCTATCACGTCTATTGAATAATTGATATTTCTGACTAAATCTAAACTACATACCAACCGAATTATGTTTTAGGTATTTTATATTATGCTATGATTCAGCTATTTTTTTAACTAAATAGTAATACAGTAGAACCTCTCATAACCGACCATGACGTGACCGAGCCATGGTTGGAACGGCCAAAGGGTTGGATATCTGGAGGAGCAAAAAAAACGCCTTTCCCAGGTGGAAAAAAACTACATGTATGCAGTGTACTAGGCCTACAATAAGCGAACAATTATATTGTACTTGTAAATACCAGCATTCTTATGTTGCTTAAAACATTTACAGTTTTTAAATTAAATGAAAATGTGAATAAATCTAAGCGAATGTATATTACCTTATTAAATTTAAAGAATTCAGGTGTAGGGTACGATAAGTGGACCAGGTTTTTTATATTGAAATTGGCAAACGATATTACTTAAATCATAACCATTGATATAATCAATCGATATTGATTAATTATTTTGAACAATTAACTTAAATAATCTATACCAACTGCTGTAAACACTTTCAAACAATACTCGTAATGTAATGTTTCAATTTTATATAAGTAACATTTGATTATTAAAAATAGCGGGTAGGGTACGATAAGCGGACCCGGTTTTTTATATCGAAATTGGCAAACGATATTACTTAATCATAACCATCGATATAATCAATCGATACTAATTAATTATTTTGAACCATTAACTGAAATAATCTACATCACAGCTGTAAACACTTTCAAATAATACTCGTAATATTTCAATTATTTATAAGTAACATTTTATTATTAAAAATGACTGTCAATTTTAGAAAACTAAACGACATTGCTTTGAAAGATAAGACATGTTTTTTGTGACTTCAACATGTTGGATTCGTACCATTATGTGAAATTTGTGGGAAAGAAACAAACTGTAACTGTGGGAGGAGCAAATATGGTCGTCTTCAGTTTTCCTAATTTTGGTTATAATAATTTGTTTTATCACTGTAAATATTAAATTCATATTTTAATTTAAAACAAATGATTGTTATTGAGGATTAGATACTCATATATCGATTGATAGTCTAGGATTTGAGATGCGAATATTAGGTATCGATGATTACATTCTTCAATATAAAAAACCGGGTCTGCTTATCGTACCCTACCCGAATTGAGTAATGGATTTTTGTTTCAATTTTGTCAATCTTGACCATGAGGGAAGTGCACCTCTATATTTGTCCAAAATACATCGGGTCGCATTTGGATCTTGCTCAATGTATTTCAGCGCAACGTCAAAGGCGTATCTAGCAGCATGACTCACTACGTTATCAATTGTGGTTTCCTCTTCATCCGAGTCAATTTCTTCTTCCTCAGCTTTGTTCTGCACAATAGCAATGATTTGGTCATCGCTGAGATCTTCATTGGCTCTAACTTCCAAAACATCACCTTCAACAAGCTATTCTTATATCTGTCATCTGGAGATCATGCTGAAACACTTGCAGATTTTGTAATGTTTCTGTTTTGTCTGTCTCAACATCTGCTTCTGTCAAAGTTGGCTCACACTATATATGTGTATACAAAAAGCAACTTACTTATTATTTTAAAGTATGGGTATCTGACAGCTTGTGACACATAACAAAGGTCATCACCATTGTAGTTACGGTCATTAGCTAATTACCACAAAAAATTATTTTACATTGTTTGAATTAATTTTAAACAATATTAGGTTGCATTATAATAAGCGGCCACTAACACAAGGACTGAAAGCAAAATGTCGGACTAAACAACGTACTGTAATAGATATTTCAAAGAACAAAATGGTTTGGCTAGTTTTCAATCTTAGAAATTAATGTATAAATATTAATATAATTAAAAAATTAAAATATAATATATAATTACAACAAAACAATAATATTTACTTAGGCTAACTTAAGTATTTTCAAGGATAATCGTGACTGCATGTAAACAAAGAAGGCACGTACGTCACTGTTCTTGCCGCCATTAGTCATTAACAAAACACACTATTTGAATTTTGAATTTATTTCCAAACACGATTTTACTTTGAATAAATTGTGAACGATGACGTCGAGCTGAATTACGTTTTGGGCTTTTAAAATGTTAATAGAGAAGCTATACTTTTATGTGTAAAAGAAATATATTTGTTTCAAATTACATAAAATAATTAAACTTGATATAATCTGTTTGAGCAGCGTAGTGCTGACGATTACTTTAGCCAATCTGAAATGGTATTTCTGCAGATACTGATGTCATCAAAACATTAATTGATTAAAATGTCATAGTTGTTTGATTTCAACTAAAATAGTACATTATTTACGGTATATTCAAAATACCAAATTTAGAATGTTCAACAAAGTCTTCAAGTGCGTTTTTGCAATGTTGTGTTTGTGCTGACTTTTCTTGTGGCTAAACACTATTTGATTCTTTACCTTTAATTCTAGTTTACATCTCCTCACTACAAACAGGATACTTCGAACTTAAGGAGCTAGCTCCATTACTTACAGCCAATTAAAACATTGCTCAGTATTTATAAAAACATTTTAAGCCAATATTTGCATATTTGGTGGCCGCTTATTATACCGCAGCCTATAAATATACATAGCCTAGATAGTTTTTTTATGCATCATTAAATTATTACTTTCTTAGATATTAAAACAGCTGATCTATACTGTAATTTAAAATAGGCCTACCTATAAAATAATTTGATTTAGCATTTTGGTTTTAGTAGTTCAGATAGTTATGTATATTGATAATGTTCGATTGTTATGGTGGGCGCTTATTGATAGATTAGGCTCCAAATTCAACTTAATAATTATCAGATAAGGAAGATAGGTTATCAGAACCAGAATAGACTTAATTGAAATATATGTGCGTAGGCTATTTACGTAGTTGCGCAAATTACAACTCGTTTGAAAACTACAGATGTGTTTATTTGTGCATGCTGCCTGTTGTGTGAATATAATTATGGTAGAGGTTTAATATTTAGTTTAAGTGATTATAATACAAACTCCCAAAAAAGGATATAATTTTTGGTTTAATTCCAGAAAAGCTTGTACAGCAAAGTATAACTTATACAAAAAAATATACCAAGTTTATCAATTTATGATTGACAAAAATGAATCTATGTTTTTTTTGCAAGCTAATAATAAAAATAAAGTTTGCCATTTTTCAACATACTACATAAAAAGTGACCAGCAGTAAAAGGATTAATCAAACTAGTTATTGAAAACTAGATTTAAGTAGGACGAATTGTCTATCAGATTAATTGGGATGTTTCACATAGTTGAATTTAATATATTGTTTATTGAATAATAATGTGTAACAAGTAAACACCAAAATTATGAAGCTAGAATACAAAACATTGATTTGTTGTTTCTGCTTGCCCACTTTGACAGGATGCAAAATAACAAAACTTTGTATTCTACTTTTGACAACAGGATTTAGCAAATTTGGGTGGGCAGTTACATAATAAATACTAACGGTTAGATTAGGTTAGTAAACCTAAATTGCCTAACCTCATCAGCTGCAGCGTGCTTTGAATAGGTGACTTTATAACTAGTTTTGAATTTTCGCTAGTATTTTGTTATTTTGTATTTTATTATTGAGTTTGATTATATCAAGTAACATCAAATTTTTCATCGTGAAATTTATCATCAAGTGGTATAATATTAAGTTTTGAAATATAATAACCATATTGAAAATATCTACCTAAAAATGTGAAAATGTGGTACTGGTACTGAAGTACTAACACACCACCACCAATACGTTATGACTATATAAACTACTGAATAATACAAAACCAAAATGTCAAACCAAATAACATTGTAAGTATTTAAATTTATAGTAGTTATAGTTCCGCTATGTTTTTATATCTAGAAATCTAATAATGCTACTTTCTTACTATCCAGAGGTCATTATCTTTTTAACAGTTTCTCACTATTAAATTTTTGCCTCATTTGAACATTGAATTGAAATATTCCAAATTAAATACATTTTCTAGCGTCATTGACAATATTTAAGCTCAACTTATACAACACAATTTCGTTTCTATTTTCTGTAGGCGTTCTTGAGCTTGTACAAAAGCTTCATCAAAAGACCTCTGACTTGTTTTGTAGTAATACAAAATTTTTCTTTTAAGGCCTGACTATAAGGACCAAAAGACTACAGCAGAACTGCTTGACTATCACAACCTATGTTATCTTATGGGTGTTCTATATGAACAGAATATCCCGTGCCAAGTCTAATTCTAGCAGAACGTTAGTACAAATCAGCCCCAGCCGGTTTTGGATTAAACCACGAGGCTAAACCTAATGTTATGTTTCGTTTGAAGTTACCTGTTCAGGTTTAACCACGAGTTCAGGTCGATACTGACTCAAAATGGATGAGTGTTCCATCTGCATAACAAACATTTGCATAATTTGACATGCCAAAATTCGGTGCAAATGTTCATATAGTCATGTCAAGTTTGGCTTGGCAGAATGGTTTATTTCGGTCACGGTATTTTGGTCCGTATAGTTATCCCATACACTCAAGTGTAATGCACACGTACTGACATATGATTTGGATTCAGCGTGTGCTTGCTTGTCGCAGCAGTCATCACAGGTCTATATCTGTACATGTCATTAGCCATACAGCCTTACTTTCTGTCTCCTAAAATGATGGACCTCTGAGTCATTATTTTGTTACAACCTGCTACTTGAATTTATAAGAGACAATGTTTCGCAAAATTTAATATTATCAAAGGATTCATTTTCTTTTAGGTGTGGGGTAAATATAATCTAACTTTAAAATCTTTCTATTAAAAAAATCGTTCTAGGCAAATTTAGTGAACGAATTCGATTAATTAATTCTGGAGGTTTAATACTTACATAACACGGAGTCAAACCCCCTCCCCACCCCCCTTTGGACATTGTAACTTAAGAGGCGGCCCTTAGTGGCTTTGTTAAAAAGTAGCCTACAGCCTGATAAAACTTGATCTCGGTTACTGATTCCCTGAATTAAGTAAAGCTAACACCAGTATATTGAATTGACTTGATTTTTTGAATGTTTTAATTTTGTATAGTTTAAAACGTTTGTTTATCTGTTTTTAGCAAATTGCAGAGCAGAAGCTCAAAGCGTTTTCAGTCGGAACTATGGGGAAACGCAGCATGTCAAAGAAGGAAATGGAGGAGCAAAGGAAAAAAGAGCAAGAAGAAGCGGCTGCTCAGGTTAGTTATTCACTATTAACAATTACATTTGTACAGTCATTTTGATTGAAAATCATTTGATAACGTTTCTTTAAACTTGAGTATGTTAAACATAAAATACTGTTTGATCAATACTCAACCAGTGGGCCTAAATCATATTTGTTTATCTGATTTATAAACAATATTTTAAAGCTTTTGTGCACAAGGACCTGTGTTTGAATTGTATGCTTAATCAGCTCTTAGATATATTTAAATTATCGATATGCAGTAAACATTTCATTTCTTGTCCAATGTGGTAACAAGTCGGCCAGATATGGAATTGTGACATTAAGAAACGTAAGTTATTCAAAACAAATCAATCATCGATTTTGCTGCTTACTTCTTGAAGGCACTATGTTGGCAAATTTTTGAAAATGATTACCATGCTAACTGTGCCGGAACTGTTTATATACTTAAGGCACATCAAATATAAGTTATATTTGATACTTTTTAAGTTACTTTCTGATTAAACGGAGGCCACCGATAATTAAGCAACTTTGGGTGGGCAGCTACACAATAAATACTAATGGTTAGGTTATGTTAGATTAGGTTAGGTGATTTAGGTTTCTAAATCGCCTAACCACAATAGCAGCAGCGTGCTTTGAATAGGTGGCCTCCGTTTAATCAGAAAGTACCCTTTTAAAACTATACTAATCCATTGGATATTTTTGGTTTTGTAGTTGCATATGTGTATAGAGTATACAGTTCAAAATGGTATAAATACCAGTTTACTTTGCCATAAAGAGGCATTCAGTAATGACAGGAGAGCACTTCAGTTACGCCACGGTCATTATTTTTAAAACTAGCACTGATGATATCATCGTAAGGGAAACAAAGCCCCATTCCAATCTCCACCTCCTGTCTTCACCTGCCAGCTAACAAAGGAGATAAAGCGATTGAGCTAAAAATGAGATAAGGAGGAATGCTATATGGGCAATTCTTTGCTTGCAGAGTTTCATGCCCCAAAGGGCCGGATATAACAGGTTTTACGTAAAGTTGTTCAAAAGGCAATAAATGTAGAACACAAATTCTAAATTATTTGTCTTTATTAAAAGCTCAGAAAAGGTAATTCTGTTTCTAGTTAACACCTGTTCTAATCATTTCATTTCAGTTCATTTATTTCAATCTCCAAAAATGTTAAACATAGTAAAATGTTATTGTGTTAGTTTTAAATGTATACAATAGCCTACATACAAGAAAACGAACAACATTATTTCTTCTTATGTTAAGATAAATGTACAGTTTTTGTTCTTCAAAATATTAACTTATAGGTCTTTATACAGGGTGGGCATAAAGTTGATACCCACTGCTTGTTAACCCTTTGAATGCCACAAGGCAAAAAATTTAGTACAAAAGAAATGCACTAGCAACTATATTGCAAGTCATATGCGAAAAATGCCAGGGAATAATAAGAAGTATTACCGGGCTTCCGGAAAAAGAATATATTTTTTTTATTTTTCATACTATTTTTATGAAAGAGGTATCAAAATGTTTGTAAAAAATTGTATTACAATAAAATGTTACAAAACAAATGAAACAACATAAAATAATATTAGTTTTGGCATGTCAAAACCAAAAAATGTATAAAGCAATTTTTATTTTTTAGTTTTTATTTTTTTTGACAAATTAATAAGAAACAATTTTACTATGGGAAGAATTTTTTTAATATTCTTTATAACATTGTTAATGTGAAAAAAAATAATGGTTGACTTTTTTATATAATTACTATAGTTACATAACAATGCTTGAAATTATGTACATAATGAAAAAATCATTTTTCAGTACCGGTAACACAACACGAAAACAAAAATAATTAATGCATTACTTACATTTATCCTTTGGTTCTAAAGTATATCTAATATATGGTCTTCATATTTTCCCAAAAAATATGTACACACACACACACACACACACGCTCGCGTGCGCACGCGCACGCACGCACGGGAGATATCAATTTAACAAAATCATTTTAGAGATCCTAACCTCAAAACGATGTATACACAACCATGTGACCGAACGTATTATTTTAGATATTACGCATACTATACGTAGCGAGTTGTTTACGCGCCAACGATGTTACGCGCCCGGTTGATCACCGCCAGCTGTTGTTGCTTCTATTATTCTGTGTTTTTTTATCTTCACTAATATAAAGTATTATGTGAACTATTATTTATCTATTGCAGGATAGTTAACAAATAAAACAATATTGGTCGTGAAAAGAATTCATGAAAAATAAAGCGTTAAAAATTACGATAACAGACGGCGACGACGGATCGTCGCCTGGCACTTTTCGCACAGTAAGTCGGCGACGATAGATCGTCGCCGTGGCACTTTTCGCAAGGGTTTTTGGCGACGATGTATCGTCGCCGTGGCACGCAAAGGGTTAAACGTAAAACAGTTGCCGGTGTTAAATAAAAATCTTTGCTTGGTATTCAAATAATATTGTTATTTCAACTTACAAGATAAGGCATCCAAAGCTTATTTGTGCATCCCATCATACTCAACGCACAGATTTATTTGGCACCATGTTTATTTTTTCGTCACTTAAGCAAATCTGGTTGATTGTTGTAAAAGAAGCCAGAATTGCTTACTTCAGTTGATCATTCGTGGTGTATTGATGTTTCCGCACCTAGTCTTTAATAACACCCCAGAGTGCATTGTCCGGTGTGGTGAGTCTTGGAGGACAGGGCAAGGGCAGGGGCATTATCCAATCCTGAACCAACCCAGCGGTTTAGAAAAACTTCTTTTTAAGGCAACCTCGAACTGTCAATGGAAAATGCAGTCCTGTTGGAAAGTAACGGTTTTTATTGATTATCTGGCTCTAACAATCATTTGTTCTGCATTCTCAGATTCACTTAATTCAGTGACTGTACACTGGATGGTAAAATTTTATTTTTGAGTGATTTCGAATGTGATCTCTCATTGTCGACCTTGGAATGTTTAACTCAGCCTAACGTTTACGTGTTGATTTCATTTGAGATTGCTGAATTGACAATTCTACAGCAGCACAAGTCTCGACACGAGTGCTTGGCCTCCCACTACGTGTCGCATCAAGAATGCTTGTTACAAAAGCTTTGTTAATAAAGTCGTAGGTTTCAATGACAGTTTCTCAAAATGCACAACAAAGTCATTCATAAATTCATCCATAGTTTTTCCACTTCTATGATTATGAACCCAAACACAAGCCACCAGACTCCTCAATAGTGAACACAAAATTGTATCCACCATTGTTCACTTTAAGACTGGCAGACTATGTAGCTTGACCTTGACTGTAAATGTAAACCCCTCTCCATCTCTCTTGCTCTTAACATTCCTTCCTTCTATCAATATTACTCCCAACTACCACTTAATACTTACTCACAAATTACTCCCAACTACCACTTGATACTTATTCACAAATTACTTCCAACTACCACTTGATACTTATTCACAAATTACTTCCAACTACAACTTGCTACTTGTTCACAAATTACTTCCTACTACCACTTGATACTTATTCACAAATTACTTCCAACTACAACTTGATACTTATTCACAAATTACTCCCAACTACCACTTGATACTTACTCACAAATTACTCCCAACTACCACTTGATACTTATTCACAAATTACTTTCAACTACCACTTGATACTTATTCACAAATTACTCCCAACTACCACTTGGTACTTATTCACAAATTACTCCCAACTACCACTTGATACTTATTCACAAATTACTTTCAACTACCACTTGATACTTATTCACAAATTACTCCCAACTACCACTTGATACTTATTCACAAATTACTTTCAACTACCACTTGATACTTATTCACAAATTACTCCCAACTACCACTTGATACTTATTCACAAATTACTCCCGACTACCACTTGATACTTATTCACAAATTACTCCCGACTACCACTTGATACTTATTCACAAATTACTCCCGACTACCACTTGATACTTATTCACAAATTACTCCCAACTACCATTTGATACTTCTTCACAAATTACTCCCAACTACCACTTGATACTTCTTCACAAAACTTATGATGTGCTGGAAAACGCTTGCGTCAGTGGGTATGAACTTTTTGCCCAGCCTGTAGATTGTAAACTTTATAAGAAACTCATAAATAATTTATTTTTAGGCATTTGAAGAATTTGTTGCAACGTTTCAAGAAGCTCCTAGTAAAACATCTAAAGTGTGGGTAAAAGCTGGAACGTACGATGCTGGAAAAAGGCGTAAGTCAAATTTTTAATTTATTTTATATGTACCATAAAAAACTGTTTCTACTTAAATTTGTATAAAATAGGCTACATTGTATGATGCAGGTAAAAATTGAAATGTCATCTAAGTCTGTAATGTTGATCAATGTTTTAAGTTTTCTTTTTATAAAATTTGATTGATTTCATTGCAATTAAATAAACAGCCTTTGTTTTATTTTAAAGGCTGAAAAATCTTTAAAACCCTGTTGTTTTCTCTCTAGTAATTAAAAACTTAAGTCTTAAAACATGAATAATTTAGAAATAAAAAATAGAAAGAATAATCCATTAATGAATCATGATAATTCTATAGCAAGCTAGTGATGCATTATTTATTTGCTGCCTTAAAACAATTATATTTGTTGTACAAATACTTTAAAATATTCAATTCAATTCAGTATTGTGGGCAAAACTCAAACGATGTTCATCTTTAATTTAATTTTAATAAATTTCAAAACAAAACTTGATACTAAACAAACTAAATTTCTTGATAGAAAATATTTTTAATGCAAGGTAAGAGTGTGTCACACCATGTGTCGTATAACAGGCATCGCTGAGGCTGCATGCAAATTTTCACACTTGAAGACAAGTTTTATGGCTGGACATTCTTGTCTATGTAGAAATAAAGTTTCTTGCAAAAATTAAAGTCTATAGATAAAATCTTTTTCTAGATATTTTGGCACATAATACATTCACATTTTTTTATTGTGGTAGGTTTTCATAGCAGTATAAATAAGAAAAGTTGTGGTGTGGTAGAGAGGGTAATACAATGCAAGAGTTTGCTAAAATTAAATTTTCTCACGGACTTTGAACTTTGCTTACCATTCAGTTTTCTTTATACTGTATAAATAAGCTACATGTGTTTATATGTCACATGTTAAAACATCATATGATTGTACTCTTGCTTATTTATTTATTATATTATTTTCTCGTTACCCATAAGACCAATATTAGCTAATGCTCAACCAAACTCCATGTAGTGACATGTGCCATTATTGAACTCAGTGTTGCCAATAAAGAAATGAAGATTCATGTAAGATTTCCAATCTATACATTAGTTCATGTCTTGAATATCATGTGAACTGACAGACAGAAATGAAATTATTTCAGACCCTCAAGTGATAAGCTTTGTTTATATTCAGTGATAGCTAGCTAGATACTTTTTGTAACCTAATTACCTTACGCAATTACTAATTATTCCTGAAATGAAAATTTGTTTCTTATTGCAACCAACAAAAATAGTAATATTAGAAAATATTATTAATTTTTTTTAAGCAAACTCTTACATTGACAGCAAAATTTATATTTAATTCAAGCATAATTCATTAAAATAAATTCGTTTGAAGATTGAAAAGTCTCCCTCAGGTATGCATTGCTACACAGAACTGGTTTTCATCGCACAGTATTTTTGTTACATAATGATTACAACGATTATAAAGTATATTCATTTTATGTATTGCTACACAGAACTGGTTTTCATCGCACAGTATTTTTGTTACATAATGATTACAACAATTATAAAGTATATTCATTTATAGAGTATAGCTAATAATTCACAAAGCTCATTCATTACTTTAGTAAATGTGTTATAACTGTTATCTAACAGTTGTACGTCTTCCATGTCTACAGGAAGTAAAGTTAAATAAAAATCCTGTATAGAAAAATGTTTTATAAAAAATGTAAATATACCATGACTTTAAGGTTTTAGTATTCTGAATATTTCCTGACAACACAAATATTTTTTTTTTAATCCTTCTTTAAGTAACCCTTCAATGTGGGGATTTTCTGGAGCCCACCAACTGCCTGCTTCGGTAGTTTTATGTGCTAATGATCATAGATTGCTATAATTGAGTTATAATTATTACATTATGTACCTCTTGTAAATATTGTAAGAAATTTTATTTTATTAATTTATCTTCCATCTAATAAAAACAGTTGTTTAGGTTACAATATCAATTAATATTGAATATTATTCATATCAAGATGAAAAATTACCAGTCAAAAATTTGATTTGGTGTGATAGTTTTTGAAGCAGGTTCCCACACACATTGCAGCCTGGCACCAAAATCTTGTTTCTTTCCTTTTTCCTTGTTTGGAACATACCACACAAACTCTGTATGGCTTGGATTTCTTTTCTGTAGGTGGTATATTTTCGATGAAATGCCTCTCAACTAGGCGTTTTGGTTTAGGCTCAATGGAAGGGCGCCCATAGACTGGCCTCGAATTCTGAGCCATACTTTTCAATAAGACCATTGATTAGTTCTAGTCTTACAGAAATATTTAACTTATATATTTAGAAAATATTTAGAAAAAATTTAGGTCCTGGTTGCCCAGTAAAAACTTCTCTTTCAGGAATGTAACCCTCCATGGTTTCCCAAATCATTGAGGGACCTTTTTTGATTTTTAGCCTAGGTGGCAAGATTTCATTTTCTGGTGTACTTTCCCCAACCAGCAACATTTGATCATCATTTAAATTATCTTCAATACAATCTAACTGTGTATAATCCAAATTTTTCACACCAGGGCTAAAGTCTATCTCACTGCCACTGTCCGACAGTTGGTCATTTAGCCAGTCGACTATTTGGTCACTGCCATTTGACATTGTGATATTTATGTTTTATAAACAATAAAGAAATGTCTAAAAGTTAGAAATTATAAAAACACTTACCCTAATTTGTTCAAATTATCCATAAAAACAACTAACTTTCACAGATAGGCCTAGGCCTACATCACTCACAAATACACATTCACTAAATTACTACCATTATTATTTTTTGCATTTACTGAAGAATGTAATAGTATTATTTAGGCTCAAAATAATAACCAATACGTCCAGTACCAACTATAAACTTAATATAAAACAATTAATATTATACAAGATCTAATAAAACACAGTGTAAACACAAGCCGGTCAGCAATAAACAACAACAGACACGATGTATTGGAATATCGCAAGACAGCTGACTGAGCTGTTTGGTTTAGGTTTAGAACAGCTGAATAAAAAAAAAATATTCTGTGAATACGAAAATCAAGAATTGAATGTCCTCTTCATAACGATATAAAACATCGCTTGAAGTAGTTCTAACTGTCGCTGCTAGATCGCTTAGGCGTACGGTCTGTACGAAAACGTGGCGTTCACATGAAACCACCGCAACGGGCTTCGTTAGTCAGCCGTGAATGTCACGTGGAACCACGTTGAAGGGTTAATTAAGTGTATTTTACATTTTCATTATACAACATGTTAAATTTGTTTGACCCTTGCTATAAACTGTTCATTAAAATGTGTTAACGTATTATTTACACAATATTAAAATACATACCATTGCTTCAACCAAATCCCCAAATATTTATTCTAGATTCTACATTTTTTTATGTTTCAGAGGAGGATACTAAAGAAAAAGGGAAACTCTATAAGCCGCAATCCCGTTTATCAGAATCAATTGAAAAAATGACTTCGGCAGAAAGAGCTCAAGAGTATGCAAGATTGTTGAGTGATCGTAAACCTGATAGACCGGGAAAGCGGAAAGAACGTGAGAAAAAGAAGAGTAATTTAGAGTTGTTTAAAGAAGAATTAAAGCTGTAAGTGTATACTTAAAGTTGTGATTGGTTAACAATATTAAATATAATTATAATAATTTACTATTAAGCTTCGTGTTTATTTATCAACTTGAATTTTATTTTATCGTTCAACTAGTTCTTAGTAATTTTGACAATGTACCTGTGCATCATTGAATGAATGTATATTTAGCTAGATGACTTATGACAATATTGTCGTTGTGCCAGCGGCAATATTAAGAAAAGATGGATAGAACTACTAATATCCATAAATAGAATGAGACAAATAATGGTCATGGACTTTGCTTGTTGGGTTCCCAATATATATTGACCTAAAACTTTAAAAGACCCTATAACCTGTTGAGGATTATCTGACCTATAACCTGTTGAGGATTATCTGACAGTTGATTATAGCCGTTTGACCCAAAAAAAGTAAAACCGTTTTGATCATCCATCATGGGCTTCTTCAAATAACAATAGGACTCCTTACGTTCTCTAGTGGTGTTCTTACATACAATTTTGACTGTGAAATGTTTGTAGTAATCGTTGCTGCCATGTACTGGCTCCTAGTGACAGAATATGTAATCACAGCTTTGCCACCACATGTTCTGTCATTATCTTGTGGTTAGTTCATTTAGAGATGATTTACCAGTTCTTGCAATTCATTGATCATTAGTGCATGGTGCTGGCTCCTAGTCACAGAATAATAATCTAAGCTTTTTCACCAATTGTCTTATCATTTACAGTAGCAAGTTTCTGTATTTAAAAAAGTGTCTTACTCTGTCAAAATTATTTTTTTTTTTACCGTTTTAATGACTATAAGGTACAAATAATGTATTATTTCAGTCTTTTATAATGTTTCAATACATTTTAACTAATTACAACTGAATAATTTTCTTTACTCCCTGGGGTCCATTGATGATAATTTTGCTTACTCTAGTAGACTCTAGACAGGTGTACAGTTATAGCCATCAGTATTTTCTCAACCAGTTAAATTTAGCATTGGCGATCAGTCTGTGCCTTGAACTAAATTCAAAACCAAGAGGTTGGTAAAAGGCAGTGCTTGTCTCACCTTAAACAACAGGCTGAAAGGAGTTCTTGAATTTTGAAAAGTATTCATCTTTAAGGCCTCCCACTGACTGAATTGAATTGTACTACAGGTTTATCTGTTTACCCACATAGATACAGTCCTATCGTGTTTAGATGTTTCTTAAAGTGCCCATGTGATTTTAATCCAACTGCCATCTTAATTCATCACTGCCTTGTTTGTATGAAGGAAGGGTAGGAAAATGGGATTTTTAAGGACAGTTTTTTTATAAGCCAGAGTTTTATTAACAGAATATTGTTGTCATAGTTTGCTGTCTTTTGTTGTTTGCCAGTGACTAACTTCATTGGCTGATTATTATTATGAAGGTTTCTTGAGTTCCCAGTGTGACCATTGCATTAGCCATCTCACTTCCTTTGATTCCCTGAAATCCAATGCAAATTTGTTTGCACCCTTTTATCGTTCAGTAGACTGTCACATGTGAGACAGGTGGACAGATTTAGTGATTCAACCTTGTTTTAAAATTAGGTCTGAAAAATATCAGTTTTCTTTGTACTTAGTTTCCAAAGCTTGTTTTTCTTTATTATTTCGCAAAAAAATCACTAGAGTGGATGTAAAAGACACATCAATACTTGGGACTCTGAGTTAACCCATTGGCATAGCTATTTTCAACCTGTTCTAGACCCCTGGATCCTATTAATTTCAGCGTTTTTGTAGAGTTTGCAAATATATATATATAAGAAAATTGTGGGGTTTATTAAGCTTATCTAACCACTCAAATACATTGTCGAGAGAAAATCCCATTTCTTCTCTTACAATTTATTCCATGATATTTGATATGTCATCAACAATAGAACACTGCCTGAGTATTGTTCTTCGCATTTTTGAACAACAAGCGATGTCAGTGAAAATTGATGACTCATCGTTCTGGTGTTAGCCTATATGGTATTCTACGTCTCCTTCACTGTCCCAATTCCAATAGATAACAATAAAATTATCAATTTCGCTTGATCGTAACAAAGGTTCATGCTCTATCACTGCATCTGACAGTTGAACACTATCTCAAACTACACAGCTGATTTCCTGTTTTGTTTAAAATTAATTCAACTCAATGGTTTACCCGACTTTAAGCAAACTTGAATACTAAGCTGTGTAAAGTATTGGAAAATCAATAACTACATTGGAGATTGCTGCATTATGTGAGAGAAAACTAGAACTTTAAGCTATGTCGTATCACAGAAGCCTTCCATCAAGAATATCTGGTATGTATTTTCAGAGTGATAACATTCTGTAAGTCGTCCTATGGGTTAAGCGAAATTGGTGATCAGTGACGTCTAATCTGAACATATTTGGGCTACTTTTTTGTTATCTTAGTAGTGATATGGATTACTTTTTTATTTGACCTCTTAATTTTCAATAGTTTAAATGTTTGAAACTATAAAAGGACAACATTTTTGTTTAAGCCAAGTAAATATTTTAGAACATGTTTCAACTATACTTTATTCTCTTTATTGTAAATATACTTAATTCATATTTACTAAGAAAGCGTTGCATTTAATCAAAATTCAGTTGAATTTGGTTTTTATGTAAACAACCTTATTTAATACCTTTGCTATTTGTAGAATCCAAGAAGAGCGAGAAGAACGACACAAATACAAAGGCGTTATAAAGCAGATGGATGATCCGGAAAGTAAGTAGAACAGAATTAGTTATTGACATATGGAACAATCCTAAAACTGTGTAACACAATTCTACTTTAGCAATAACTTGTGACAATTGTAACTTAAATAAGTTACACAATCAGTTCAACCTTTTTTTGTAGTTCAAACTTTGCTATCATAAATCACTTACTAGTACATATTTTAATTAATTGCTTCATTTACTTTAGTTATTGAACATGTTCATGACCTTATGAGCCATTTATAGCCCTTGTGGTCTTTACAGATGGCCATCGTGAGCCACTAGTGGCCCATGGCCAGTTGAGAAATACTGTCATGGGCACCAGTGAGCCACATACATTTCATATTTCTACATTTTTTTCAATGTCGGAATATTGGTAAATATGTTTTAAAAACCACACAGTCCTGTAAAACAACTTTTAAGGTTCTTAAATTTTTTTACTTGGAAAATCACAACAAATTGTAAAATGTCATGTAATGTTTAAAAGACACTGGCAAAAGAAATGTGATGTGTGAATTTGTTGCCCAGTTGAAGGAATGCCATAGAATTACGCTGGAAACTCAGATTAGGTGGGGAACAGTGTGAGCCATTTATGGAACACGATAGCTATGAATAATACATATTCAACCAAATTGGAATGGACACGACAAATCTGTTGAAATGTTTGTTTTTTTCTATGAAATTGTGTCACTACATGTAATAACTCACTAAATATCATATTTTTATAATAAAATCCATGTAGGTTTTTTTTAAATATTTTAAATATAACTGTAACGTAAAAAAACTTTAACCCTTCTTAGTACGCTGAATATAAATTTCTGTACCTTCCCCTAGCTAGCTAATACAATAAAAAAAATCTGTTTGTTTGTTTTAAAGTTCTATTTAAATTTAGGTTCCTGAATTTATTGTAAAACGAAAAATATAAAACTGGATTTTTAATGATTTTTGTATATGTTTTTTAATGTGATTGACAATTTAATCAAAGCTTCCATCATCAGTTTCATATAAAACTACAAAGAATTCACTGCAAACACAGAATGATACAATCACTATTTCAAAGAAATATACATCTATTAGTCGCAACATCGCACAGGAACAAAGCTCACACGCCAGATTCAAGAGTTGCACTAGCACTCTTCTCGTACTCATCAAACACGTCAGCAACAAGTCCAAAGTGGCGGTCAGTAGCTACAAAAACCAATTTCGGATTGATAACAGGATGACAATGAATAGAGCGCAGCTGTAGTCTGATGTTCAATCAATACTCTAGTGCATTCTATCATCGGTTTTACAAACTACAATTAATAACAGAAAACAAAAACTTGATATATATCATTATATACATTTTATATTCGTGTTAACCCTTTGAACCCCAGGCGACGAAATATCGTCGCCGAGAAAATATGCGAAGATCGCCGCGGTGACGATGTATCGTCGCCAATGAAGATGCGAGAATCCCTGGGCGACGTACTATCGTCGCCATGGTATATGCGTTTAATACATATTTATTTGAAACCGTAAAATACTTATTTTACGAGTATTAATACATATTTATGAGTATTTTAGTAAAATACAAATTTCTTTTAGTAATATAGTGTATTTAAAATAACATCTATGCTCAAAAAAATATATTACTCTTTGTTGCTACAGCTGTATTTGTTTACAAAGCGGTCTAATGTTACGTATATTGTCTTTGTGCGTGTGAATTGAGTTAAATTTTGTAATTGAGGACTGTTTTTAGTCACTTTTTCTTTAGTTTTAATCTTATAGTAATAATCAGTTCTGTGAACAATGAGTGACAACATTGTAAATCACCCGAGTGAATTGGACAGACAACTGGATGTTGACCTAACAGATGACGATTGGTCTGACGTCTCATCAATTTTCAGTGATGACACTGATGTTGATCCTACCTATAGGTTAACTATCTCGGACTCACATGACGAAGAAATGCCATTTAGTCAGCTATCTACTTCTCGCGGTAACGCCGCCGCTAGGCCTACTCCGGACAATGACCAACCGGCCTCAGTGAGATCGCGGTTGCAAAATCTTTATTTTTAGAGATATCAATATAATTGTTTTTGTACATACATAAAACTAAATTTATACAAATAAAATGTGGGTGCCCATGGTAAAAATTTTTCTTATTTTTGAATTAAAAAATCTTAAAATCTATTTTTTTTTACCTAAAAATCTATAAACATATATTTTAAAGTTATTTTAATGTTGTTAAACAATTTTTTATACTTCAGACTAAACTTTTTCTGTGTACACAATTTCATTCTGGACATTTTGGTGTGTAATACAAGACAATAGCATAAAAAATAGCAAAAATATTAATTTTTTATGAACAGTATGCAATACAGCTGTTTCTGCTCCGGGGATTCTCTGTAGTTCTTAGGTCAAATGGTTTTGGTACGTTTTTCCCACCATCAATATTTTGATCTGGGGTTCAAAGGGTTAATTAATAATTTATTAATTAGATTAACAGATCACTTCATAGTGGTTTTATTTCAAATTGGCATGCAATAACTGTGAAGGCATTCATTGTACAGGTCTAAGAAGAAAATGTTAACAATACTTGATTTTGTGAAATTTTTCTTTTCAGGTGGTGTCATCATTGACGAATCCAAAATTGGTTCATTTGACTGTGGTGATCCCACTACCACTAATTTATATTTGGGAAACCTTCATCCAAAGGTATGATTATCTGCAAGTGGTATAAAAAATACATGGTTTGAGTTTGCCTATCCTGGAATATTTCATTCTTAGTCATTAATAAACTAAAACTGTTTAGGCCTAATTAGATTACAAGGCACAATTAAAATTATTCATCAGATGTGTCACAATCACTGAAAATATTGTATAAAGACACTCTTACTTAACATCTTTTATGGTTTTGGTATATTTTTATTACTTTATTATTCACCCCCTAAATATGTTGATTGTTCTGACATTTTTCCAAAGCTATTACTAAAAGTGGGAAATTGTTATTAGTATAAAAAAAATAAGTTGTGTTAGGAATGTTTTTTTTTCTCATTTGATTAATGTTTAAAGATCCCTTTCTTGTGAAAATGATTTTTGTACAGTTCAAAAAAAAAACTTTATATGACTGTGAAAAAATTGTTTCTGTTGTAGAATAAATTATTTTCCAGCATTATCAATATTTAGCTGCCATCTTGTAGACCTGTACACATTATTGCTCAAATGATCTACCAAAAATATATTTAGTCTATTCTTTAATGGTGTATTAGAAATGTCCATCCTTCTTATTAGTACTGTATTTTTTACATTACAATACAGTATTAATAGTTTTTAATTTTGACATAATACATTGGATGTTTTCTCTATTGATATGTGTGAGTGTATATTTTTTATTGCTAAATTATTTTCAACTTTTTAAAGATAACAGAACAGCAATTGATGGAAGTGTTTGGCAAGTATGGTCCGTTAGCCAGCATCAAGATTATGTGGCCTAGGTCAGACGAAGAGAAGGCAAGGGCTCGGAACTGTGGATTTGTGGCCTTTATGAACCGCAAGGATGGAGAACGCGCGCTGCGATATCTCAATGGCAAGGATGTGATGGGCTATGAGATGAAGTTGGGTTGGGGCAAAGGAGTGCCGATCCCGCCACACCCGATCTATATCCCGCCGGCCATGTTGGAGTTGACAATGCCCCCTCCACCTTCGGGTCTGCCGTTCAATGCCCAGCCACTGCCCAGAGATAGACATAAGGTATGTTAAACTTAATGAAAAAAAGATTATTCTTTCTAATCTATCTCTACAATTTCAGTTCAAGTTATAGACATATAAGAAACCGGCATTTAGCATTGAAATTATTTTTCTTGCAAACATTCAAGAAGTATAAGCTAAAAATGCGTTATTATAGTAGAATCGTAATCAGAATAGGATTGAACCGAGTTGTAAGGAAAGCGGCTTAGGTAACTTCACACCTGTGTTTAGCCATTTAGAGCAAAGCAGTTTTGAGGATTAGAGTGGTACTATGTTGCCATGTCTCACCACCATATGTGAGACGACCGGCTATCACCTCAATTAGTCCCCTTGCGAATACCTTTTATTGTGTGGTATCCAGTGAGACAAGAATGAACTTTCCTCATCATGTTATGGGTTGTCATATAATAATAAAATAAAATATTGTACCTCTAATTGCTATTTTGCGAACAATTTCTTAAAGCTTTTGGTGATTTTGCAAAAGATGTTCACCACCAGAGTTGTTCTGTTTGTAGTGTAGTCAGGGAGGATAGTTAATACAATACCTATAGACTTGAACAGTCAAATCAAATATTAATCTTTTAATTTCTATTTAAAATAATAACAATTGAATTTGAAATCCTGTAGAATTTCAAGTTCATGAATAATTCCTGTCCTATCCTGCAAGATACTGTGGTGCAGATACCGTGTGTAAAATGTGAGCACCTTAAGATTGATCACATATATAGATACAATACTTTTCTATTTACAAAACATTTGTATTTTTAAAATTGAAACACAAATTGTTTCCTCTAGTTTAAAAAATAAATTATTGAACATTTTAGTAAAAATTCTTCTTGTTTAAAAGGTTTCCTTGTATTTAAACGTGTCAAATTCCCAAAACAATTGAATTTTGAATTGTCTCATTTTTTCAACACTAATCGAACTTAAGTCCAGTAACAACTAGATTTTAGAAATGTATTTAAATGATAAATTATTTAAATAAAAATGAGACAACGTAATTTTACAAACATTCCTGACTCAACAAATCTTGAAATAAAATGGCTAAAAGCTTTCTTAATTTGCATTTTAATTTTAATTTTACATGTTTAAAATGTATTTTTATAATTTCTTTGAAAGTCTTCTGCGTAATGAAAACCATAATTCAATAAAATAGTATAGCAATAAACCAATTTAAAAATATAAAATGTGCCATTCTTGAAAGAGTTAGTTATGTTTTCACAAAAATCTTTTAAATTCAAATGTTTATGAATATCAGAGGTCACAGGGCGTTATTTAATAATTTAAACTGAACAGTTCTATTGTGTCATCTCTCTCTGCTTGTGTACAATTCAGCAGATATCCTCTCGCCTGAAACTCAAATCAACTTACTATAATTGCACTTAGGGCACACCAAGATTTAGGGAAGGTAGGGATCAAGTACAGCTTCTTGGGAATAATAAGAAGTTGTATGTTTGTGTTTACAACAATCACACCAGATTTGACCTCCAGAAAATTAACATAAACGGGCAAGCCAATTTAATGATCGAAATTCTCCATATGACTACCCCTGTAATGAAAATGGAACCTAAGCCTTACAGGTACAGTCTCATCCTACAGTACAATTAATTCAATAGCAAATTAATCAGATATTCTGTTTAGTCTTTTAAGCTAATGATGTTTTGAGAAATTAATTTTATCTTTCACGTAAAAGAAAGATGGTAATAAATTCTACTATAGTTTATTAATTGTTGCAGGTACCACGCATGCGTTCCGATGGCCCTTACCCAGTAGACCCTGATGACATGGAGAAGATGGAGAAGGTACTGAACAAATCACTTAATAAGCTTTCTAATTTTATTTTATTACCTCATCAGCTATACCAGGTAAGTTTAATACCATAGTATTATAGTTCGGTTCACAACCATTCAATGATTCAGTGTTTTTTTACTCTCACCATTATAGACACAGACAAAATAGGAGTAATTAAAATGTAATGTTTTTTTTTTTTAATAAAAACAATCACTAAGTGTGACTTCTCAACGATTATTTTTAATAAGAATTCTGGTTAAAATTTTACTTGGAAATCGCTGATTAATTTTGGGGTTAAGGAAAGTTTTAATTATTGGATTGTAAATGTCATCAAATATCTTTTGTCTGATAATTGTAATTGTTTTGATTAAATATTATGAGAAATCTTTCCATCACGAATTATACAAAGCCCATGATGACAATAAAATTGAAGACAACAGATTCATCTCTGAAGGTAATTAAAATATTCTTCTGTCTCGAAATCTAATTGATTGCAACCAAACCTGGTATGATCCTAAAATAATTTGTTAATCATATCTATTCAATTAAAGGTTTTAATATTGTAGCTTGTTTATATTAATTTGATGAACGTGTTTTATCTTATTTATTTCACAATGTAAACAATTAATTTAAATTGTTTTAAATAATGAGAGTTTCATATCTACACACAATATTTATATGTGGTGTGTGATCCCTAGTTTTAAAAATTAACTAGTTTTACAATTTTATATTTTATAGACATTACTGTAAAATAATTGCTTAATTGTTTTAAGGATAGTAAAATGTTCCAATATTCACATGCCAGTCATCAAAGACTTGTTTTGCAAAGACCTTCAAAGCTATTGATGGATCTTCAATTTGATATTTCAAGCTTAACCTGAAAAGTACCTTTTTGTATTGTTCTGGGCAAAATATTTTAAGTTGTTCTATTTTTCATTATTTCTTCTAACACTAAAATCAACTTTCTCCTTTTTACTCAATTATAATGTGACTCGGTGTGTACTAAAATTGTATAATGTTTCTTGCAATTGTTGTCTTGAGAGCTTAATTTTATGAAATTTGTAAATAGAATAGACAATTGCTACTATGTTTTTTCTATATTAACCCTTCACACGCCACTAATAAATCCATTTACTTTTCTATAACGCCAAGACAATTAAAAAAAGTTTGTTTCTTTAAGTTCAAAGCTGATTTTTATTATAGCTAAACTATAAAAGGTAAAAGGAATAAAAGTATAAAGTTGGGCACAAACAGTATATTTATTGATGCAAATAAAAAAAGAACTATTTACAAAACTGTTCAATTTCAACTAATTTGAAATAAATTTTAATTTCATTGTAAAATGTAACTAAACTGAAAATTTTAATTACATTTTACTATAAAACAAGATAAATATTTCAAACTAATCACAACACTACCACATGATGAAGAATAATAATGAGATACGTAGTAGACACACACTCATGACAACTGAGAAGGCAGTTACACGCACGGATATGTTTGGTTATGGCTCTGTAGGAGACGCGGAACTGAAGAGCAGGTTATCGGAGTTAGACAAAGAGCACTCCCCTCACCCTGCCGCAGAGGTAATTTATAAATCCTTCCTGAGCAACCGCGATAAGGAGTGTGCACAGGGCATTTTGAAAGCCTTTTGTGAACTAAAAAACTTTCCAAAAGACATAATCTATAATATGAGATATAACTTTTTTTAAGTCTTCCATTCAAATGCACTCGTCTTAAGGCGTGGGAAGGGTTAATTTCATTCAGATCTCGGATTTGTTTTTTGCATGTTGGTTGTTCAGTTTTGTCATCAAGCTTTGTAGTTTATTTTGTTGTATCAAGGGTAAAAAATTTCGTAGTCTTATGTTACCAAACTAGAAGTGACAGAAAGCTACTGCATTGTTGAAAGTGTTGTAAACCGTACTTATTTAATTTATTACACCCATACAACAAAACCACTCAAGTAAGTATCAACTAGTTATGCTAAAGGTAGGTACATTGTTGGACAAGGTGCTGTTGAATTTGGTATTTTGTCTAGTTTGGTGGTTACGATTAGTTTTAGAAACAGTTGTAAACAAAACTATTTTAAAGTGGGTTTTAAAAAATTACAACATTGAATTATTTATATATTGTTATTATTTCATACATTTAAATGTATGAACAGTTTTAAGTACAATTGTTTTGGTATTCAGCAAACTAATTTTAATTAAATTTTTTAATAATATTGAAGTGTTATCTTTATTGTCATTTTATTATTCTCGTAATTTAATAAAACTTAAGATTTCTATTAGCTTTTAATGAGTTATTTCATGATTGTAAAGTTAAAAAGTATTAGCTATTGATTACAAGTCTGTGTTTGTACAATATTGATGTGTATAAAATTAAATAAACCCCACTGAACTTGAAAAATTATAATTCAGTTATAAAGCTTTGTCTACGCATACGGGTGGGAAAAGGTGCAAGAGTACTTTCACAACTGCCATTCTTGGTTGTTGTACAAGTTAATGCAGAATATGCACAACAGTGATTTCGATGACTTGAACTAATTTTAAATGAAAATCTCCAGCAATTTGAACATTTATATGAATGTTATCTGTGGGTTAGGAACATATTCTCATTCTCAATCAATAAGAAACATAATGCTCATTTAAGCAAAGACAACCTATCAAATATATGTTCATCTTAATTCTTACATCAAGATTTTATCCAACACCAACTTGTGGTGAAAAATTGGCAAGTTTTTAGAACCTATCATTTTTAATTTCTCCCTTGTGTAATCACCGAGATACGTATCAATTCACTGGGATGAATCAAAAGCAGTGTTGGAACTGCTGGGAGGTCACATAGCAGGCTGACTGTGTTGACCGTGCAGGAACCTCGCTGTACCATTCGTAATACCTGATTCTGGACGTAGACCTTGGTGACAGGTCATTCCTCACTATTAACACGGATATCAATGTGATTTTTAAGGGTAATGAGGGGCAGAGCTGAGCTACTCAATCTAAATTACTAGCCTTGGTTGACGAACACTATCTCATCTTTGTTCGGAATACCTGATCCTGGACGTAGACCTTTTTGACAGGTCATTCCTCACTATTAACACGGATTTCAATGTGATTTTTAAGGGTAATGAGGGGCAGAGCTGAGCTAGTCAATCTAAATTACAAGCCTTAGTAGACAAACACTATCTCATCTCTGTTCGGAATATCTGATCCTGGACGTAGACCTTGGCGACAGGTCCGTTCCTCACTATTAACACGGATTTCAATGTGATTGTTAAGAGTAATGAGGGGCAGAGCTGAGCTAGTCAATCTAAATTACAAGCCTTGGTAGACAAACACTATCTCATCTCTGTTCGGAATATCTGATCCTGGACGTAGACCTTGGTGACAGGTCATTCCTCACTATTAACACGGATATCAATGTGATTTTTAAGGGTAATGAGGGGCAGAGCTGAGCTACTCAATCTAAATTACTAGCCTTGGTTGACGAACACTATCTCATCTTTGTTCGGAATACCTGATCCTGGACGTAGACCTTGGTGACAGGTCATTCCTCACTATTAACACGGATATCAATGTGATTTTTAAGGGTAATGAGGGGCAGAGCTGAGCTAGTCAATCTAAATTACAAGCCTTAGTAGACAAACACTATCTCATCTCTGTTCGGAATATCTGATCCTGGACGTAGACCTTGGCGACAGGTCCGTTCCTCACTATTAACACGGATTTCAATGTGATTGTTAAGAGTAATGAGGGGCAGAGCTGAGCTAGTCAATCTAAATTACAAGCCTTGGTAGACAAACACTATCTCATCTCTGTTCGGAATATCTGATCCTGGACGTAGACCTTGGTGACAGGTCATTCCTCACTATTAACACGGATTTCAATGTGATTTTTAAGGGTAATGAGGGGCACAGCAGAGCTAGCCAATCTAAATTACAAGCCTTGGTAGACAAACACTATCTCATCTCTGTTCGGAATATCTGATCCTGGACGTAGACCTTGGTGACAGGTCATTCCTCACTATTAACACGGTTTTCAATGTGATTGTCAAGTGTAATGTGGGGCAGAGCTTTTGGAAAATCAATACAAACGAACAAGAATTGAAGATTATCTGAATGGAAGGGTTGGCAAGTCCAAGAGTCTTATATAAGGGCAGTATGGAAGTATCGACCAGACACAGATTTTCACAACTGCTTGTGCTAAAGGGCATTCGAACTGAGTGTATTGTTTGCGTCTTAAAATTAGTAAAAAAAAACCTGTTTCTTTCTTCCTTCTTTGAAACCAAACTCATTGTTCATGTCAGAACAATATAATTTTTTTGGCTTTAGAATCAGTACCCAAATAGCATGTTAAAAGAGTATAATATTCATGTTAAACACTGAGAAACATTATTTTAAAACTAGACAGCTGGCTTATCATTTGGCATTGCTAATTCTGCTTGAATTACATTTCAGGTATTGAAGTCATAAGAGTATCCATAATTAACACGGATTCTATAAATTTATAAAATAAACATAATTTTATTTATAAATAAGAATTGTATATTATTCCAGCAATTCACAACCATCTAGCCTATTGACTGACTTATATAAAACTTTTACAAAAAATCTCCCATTGCTTGATAATGCGACAGTGCTAGCAGAAGATTTTGCTAGGATACAAAAGACTTGAAAGATGATTGTCCTTCTCTGCTCTCGAGTTTTCATGAAAAGCTATCTTACACTGGCCAAGACACCAAGTATACGTGCTCATGTGTCTGTTTAGACTAGCAATAATTGTACTCTGTGAGGTGCAACATTCGTGTAATCAGTTTAAACTAACTCAACAAAGTTTGCAAATTGTTCAAAACTGTTGTAATGAAATAAAAATAAAATCTTTATATATATATATATATATATATATATATATATTTCAATATATATATATATATTTCAATATATATATATATATATATATATATATATATATATATATTTCACAAATATTTCAATTCTGCATTTGATTAGCTATAACATATCAAACTTTCATACCCTTAGTTAGGAGAAGAAATAATAATTTTATAATAAAACAAAAACAAAATAAATTTGTATGTGCCAATTTTCAGAAAAACAAATACAAATCGGTAGTCATAATTCAATATAGTATATTCGTTGAGCTAATATACTTTATTTTTAAACATGGAATCGGCTGACATCATATTGTCGTTTAGCGAGTAACTCAGCAGACAATATATTGCCTGTCTGAGTGAAAAGGGTTAATAAAAAAGTTAACCTCCTTTCGTGTTTACTCAATTAAAAGAGCAGATTGGTGGAAATGTGTGGTGGACTTTTGCCACACTTCAACAGTAAATGCCACTCATTATGACAAGCAGAAAAAATCCATTTGTTTATCTTGAACTTGAAAAATTAAAATTTAAGCTTTTCATAGTATTTGATTGCCCATTCAAACATATCAAATCTCTTGGAAACATGAGCTGTTAAACTGAGTATGTACATTGCACGTAACAGAGAATCAGTATTAAATACATAGTTCAGTATTGACAACTTTTGAATCGTCAACTTTTAACTCAAGAAAACAACATTCTTTTACAAATCATTCTATAAAACTATCACTCTATTGATTTCCTGTCACAATTGACTTATTTCACTTTTCCAACAATAAAAAGAGTTTTAGTGGTAGGAGATGGATGATGGATAATGGATACTATACAAGGTATGTTCAAAAAGTAATAGGAATTTTTTTTTTAATATTCTACATTAATGTTGTCACCTTCAAAATAGTCCCCATTAGATATTATACACTTGTAACAACGCTTCTTCCAATCCTCGAAATACTTCTCAAACTCGATCTTTGGGATAGCCTTTACCTCTTTCAGTGATGCACTTTTAATGTCATCTATGCTTGTAAAACGACGGCCCTTTAAGGTATAAAAAAGTCACACACATAGCCATGTCTGGAGAGTATGGAGACTGGGGCATTGTTACAGTAACATTTTTGACAGAAAATTCACGAACAAACAACAAAGTATGAGTAGGTGCATTGTCGTGGTGCAAAAGCCATGCATTTTTGCCACAAATCTAGGCTTTTTTTATTGCTTCACGCAAATTTTGTTGAACTTGTAAGTAGTACTCATTATTGACGGTTTGACCTTGTGGCAAGAATTCATAATGCACTATGCCATTAAAAATGAAGAACACAGTGAGCATAACCTTCGTGTTCAACTGCATTGTCGAGCCTTTTTCAGTCTTTGTGATCAAGAATGCCTCTACTTGGATGATTGAGCCTTAGTTTTAACGTCATATTCATAAACCCCTGTTTTGTCACCTGTTATAACAAGTTTCAGTAAATCTGCATCATCGTTGACTTCATTTAGTGACTCCAGAGCAACTTCCATTCATCGCTGTTTTTGTTCAAAATTCAACAATCTTGGAACAAATTTTGCTGCCAAATGTTTCATACCCAAAATGTTTGAAAAACTTTCATGGCATGAGCTAATTGATTTGCCAGCATCATCAGTGACTTTCTGATCATAATACAGTGATTACTCTTAACCATTTCTTCCACTTTTTTCATGTTTTCATCGGTTGTTTGTGTGCTAGGGCATCATTCATCATCTTCAATAGTGGCCATCTTTGAAAAGTTTATACCATTCGAAAACCTTTGTTTTACCATAGTAGACTTACCATAGTCCTTTGTTAACATCTCTTACACTTTGTTCAACTTTATTGAATTTTTCCCACAAAATTTGGTACAAATTCTTTGATCCATTTTTTGTAACAAAAAATTTCGGAGTTCATAATATACATCTAACCTTGGCTGCTGCCAATGAAAAAGTAAGCAATGAATATAGCTGAAAATGTTATAATAAAGTTACTTTTTGAACAGACCTCATAAGTTATAAACTATATTTTATTACTAGACTGTGATATTTTATTACTATTGAATTTTGGATTTGTAAACAATTATTAGGAATTTATTTTGGATCTGCATGTTTACATTGATATGAAAAATAAAACATCCATCTTTTTACCAGTATTTTTTAATCTCCAGTAACAATATTAAAACTAGTTAACCCTCCAACTGATCGATTGAAAGACCGCATGGCATACAGCTGACGGACTATGCAGCTAGTGACGCGCTGCTCAGCCTTGACGATCTTCGTTGTTACTGTTGATTTGTTGTTATGTTGTGAAATGGGCAATCCTCGCTGTTCAAATGATATACATGAACTATTGAATGATGAAAATATTAGTTCTGATGATGAAAGTGACATATCGGCAAGAGTGCATGATGATATTTCTTTGTCAGATTTGTTTTCAGGTAGTTGATGGATGATTATAAACCGGTGGGATGTGAGTTTGGTTGTGAACAAATTGATAATGACAGTAACAACAATTCATCATAATCTGATATTCCTCTTGTCCAAAGAATTCGTCAAACACCAATATGGATGCGTACTGCCCAAAAAAGTTGTACATACTTCATATTTATATCAAAAAACATTTTTTGTTGTAAATAAGTGTATATGTGTTTTAATCCTTTTGTTCACTACAAAACTGTGTATATTTTTTACTTTTACAGTATCTTACTGTCTCAAGTCATGTCAAAGTTACATGGATTGAAACTTAGAAAACAAAAAATTTACAATACACATTTTTTAATTTGTACAAATAAAAATAATAATACTCTAGTTAGTGCATATTTTTGTTATTTTAAAATTTTCTCTGGTTTCTAACAAAATATTTATATATAACACTTATTACTTAGCATTAAGCACATATTTTTTTTTTAAATATCTGAAAAATATACTGCACGAAGACAAAAACCATTGTATCATTCTGGGAGTTTCTTATTATCAGTCAGAGGGTTAAATGGTAAATAAATAAAGTAGTAGACTGTAAACCTCAAAAAGTACAAGTTTTTTATAGGTATATTTTTATATGTCTTATGAACCAAAAGAATATTATGTTATATATTTATTGTATGACCATATAAATAGTTAAAATACAACAAGATTAAAAAATATTTTGTGGAGTTATTATCTACTCAGTAAGGTCTGTTCATTTACTAACAAATTTTCACTTTTATTATTAGGCCTAAACACTTCACAGCTTTAAAACTATAAAAAAATATCTTGTTGTCATTGATGTTTGCCAGTTCCATTCAAAACTGAATAACCAGCTTTTATCTAGTCTTATTCAATTTAGAACTGTTACTCGATCAGTGTTAATGTGTGTTTATATTATTTGTGTATGTGTTTTTCTTGTCGATGCCATTGTTTGACGAATTCTGCTGCTTTTGTCACAGATTTTACCCCAGGCTCTCGTCAAAGTGGTTATCCCGACAGAAAGGTAATGACCAATGTCACTCAGGTGAGTAAGCACCTGCTCTCATGCCGTTGACTCGTCTATTTGCAGGTCCTTCTCGCCACGTCGGGGCCGGACTCGCTCAACTCGACTTGTCTTTTGGGTTTCTTACTCGTACTTTAACTATAACTATCTAAAAACATTTTGAAACCCGCTTTAATTCTGACACGTATCAGAATTTTTACAAAGTTAGTCGGATGAGTATATTTTGCTAAAATTGTTGTAAGAAGTCCGTTCACTTCTGGTTGTAAGTACTTCATTTCTAACACTTAGTTTTAAGTACAGTAATTCCCAGAAACTATTTAAAGAATGCATGATGTTTTGTATAGTTATAAACGTACATCAATAATTATTGTAAATGATCATCATGTGAGGAAAATCAATTCGCTCATTATGAATTGAGATCATTTAGCATTTAGGCATGTCCAACGAAACATGAAAAACTAAAGGCTGTAAATGTACAAGTACTCTATAGTTGCAGATCACTGGTTTCTTTTTGCCAGTTAATGCTTTTTATTGCACTAAGCTAAATATGACTTGTTTATAGTGAACATTGGCATAAATTGTAAAAGAATAACATTTATTCGGGAATATTGGAATCAGATAACTATATCATATTATATATAAAAGTAACTTGAGGAATCCTGAAACTTTAGTTACACTTGTACTTCTTTTGTGGTGTCAAGGAGCTATCAATTGTAAATGTCCTCTCGTCTTTCCTTCTCTTTACTATATTCCAGCACATGCTTAACGTACTACGAGCCTTGAAGGATTGAATAATTGCGAAGAGTTTTTATCTCAATTGCTTCCAGCTTATCTTTAAGTGTTCCTTCAACCCTGAACATTTTATTGTACCACTTAATTATTAAAAGCAGTTTTTTTTAACTATGACAATCAAATGTTCAAATATCTTATATTGAAGAGTTAAGACTTCTCAATCAATTTATGGAGCTTTTCAAGAATTTGTCCTTGAATCGATAAGGTTAGATCACTGTCATAAAAATCTTTTGAGATTTATAATCTTTACATTTAAGCAGATCGTTATTTAGGGAATTATTAATGGTATTTTGTACCAATCCTTTGATAATATGCGTACCAAAACAAAACTGTGCACTTCAAACAAGACATTTTAACTAGATATTGAATTCTTTTATTTTAAACTCAGGATGTTCATTGTATCTTTTATTCATTATTAACTAATATTGTCTCCTTTAATATTACTGGAATGTATAGAAAAATAGTCTACCAATTTATTATTGACTACCTCATATTAATACTCTTTGAAATACTTTTCAAATGTTACAGTCTACCATATATTTAGAGTAAAATTTAATTACTTGTTTAAATTTTATTTATATTTTTAACTTTTAAGTAGCTTGAAATATATTAATTAGTTACAGTTGCTATGTATGAGATGTAAGTGTCTTTATAGATGCATTTTTTTGAAGATTTCTATGTCTATTTTGACCGAATAAATAAATATTCTGGCATTAAAAAGTAATTATTATAATTACACATTTTAGTCATGTAATTTTTTTATAATAAATATTTGTTACTGTTTGTAATATTTGAGTTGCCAAAAGTGAGTCTGTACAACTAACTTATGTTCTGTTACTGTGAAGTAATGAATTTATTAGCTGTGGTAAACATTTATTACATATGAAAATACATTTATTACCTGTTTAAAGTAAAGAGCTTTATAGAAAAGGCTTAGATATTTATTTTTATTATTTAAGTTACATGATTTTAGTGGAATTATTTATTTTTAATTTCTCTTTTGGTTAACTAAATTGGTTCCTTTGGTTATTATACAGATTGGCAGGTATATTACAGTTGTATTGTTTTTTTTTTTATTATTATTATTAACTTACAATTGTGGGAATGCCAATAACTTAATGTTGACCCGAGGTTTCTGGTACAAAATATTCCTAATGCATCATATCAAAATACTTTAGCACAAGGATCGTTCAGAAAGTAAGTTGCTTATTAATAAATAAAATTTACTACAAACACTAAATTTTACAGCGTTTTTATTCTAAACATTTTAAACAATAACTCTTAAACCTATTTTTCAACATTGCTACCTTTTACAATTTTTTAGAACTTATTGTATCTAGGTTCAAGTTTTCAATAACTATGTAAAGACACTTCGCAGTTAGTACGAGAGTTGGTGTTGGTAGTCATAGGAACACTATTGTAGTGCAGTGTAGAATGGAGTATCAAATTTTACTATGACACTACCAAATGCACGCTGAATGTAGCTACAGAGTGCCATCCAGATCACACCACTAACCCTCTCACCCCCCTCCCCCATTTGACAATTAGATGTCTCATCAACTTACTGTCTGGAACGACCTCTGTATATTAAATAATGGTTTCGATTCAAACACTGTAAACACATCTTAAGTTTAAATTTTATTTATATTTCTTACTTTGTTTTGGCTTTAACTTTTACATTGTCAACTAGTAACTATTGTGCAAGAGAGATTTTATTTTTTCAAATTAGATATAAAAATAGAAGATTTATTTACATTAACATATAAAAAAGTTCATTTTCACACCCTGAAATTTAATTTGTATCTTGTTTTTCCCTACAGTATAAGCTTAGTTATAATTCCCAAGTAAGTAATTAAAAGTTGGTAGTATCAGTTTAATGTTGTATTAAGTTTTGATTTTCTATGTCACATTTTTGGATGAGAGGGAGTTATTTTAATTTAGTATCATAAAATTCAAAAATTTTGAATTGATGGTAAATTAAACCATAAGAAGTTACGTGTGTAGGTTATAAGTAAAAATAAATGAGTATTTAAATCTACTTGTTTATTTAGCAACTAGTTATCTTTTACGAATTTGGTTCTATAGTAAACTGTTATTGTTCTGTCTTAAAAAAATAAATTGTTTAAAATATCATAATACAGGCAGTTTTAACTTCTATAGGTGCAATGTATTATTTAAGTAATTTAACACTTTTCCTATTAATTATGTAATGTAAGAACAGGTAAATGTTGCATAAGAAATTTATACTGCACAGAAATATTCAAATTTAATTAGTGTCTTACTCTCAATAAATTTAAAATACACTGTATTTTCACTTTCTTATTTATCTTTATTGTTTCTATCAACATAAATGTATCACATTTATTATATTTGATTCCAGCTAAATCAATCAAATACACATTCAAGTCTAAAGAAATCGTTATTGCAGTACACTAATAATAGCAAGATTTAAAACTATTCTTTATTTCGTAGCTGCTCTAAATAGAATAAAGTTATGAAGTTAACAGAATGAATTATTCATTAATTTTTAGTTAAGTTATATTATATAAGTAAGTTGATTGTATTTTACCAAGCTTACAATATCTCAAGATATATTATGGTAATAAATTACAACTGTTGTAAACATATATATAATACATAAAGTTGGTTATTTGTTATTTTTTGTCTACTTTGACATGGGAGGGAAAGTAACATATTTTTCGTCTTTTTAAGAGGTGTGAAATTATTTTGTGAAGTTTTTAATGTCACACTAGTGTTTTTACGTCTCATAATTTTGTGATTTGTATCATAAAATAATTTCACCCTCTAGGCTTGTGATCAATAGCTTTTCAAATTTTTAACTTCAAACACCAAAATTCATTTTTATGCAAATGGCTCTTTCCTTTTTTATTAGTTTGTATTTTCATTAAAGTAATATTGATCAAAGCCAAGCGGGGAGGGGTCCCTGATTGTTGTCTTCTTTACAGGAATCTGCTAATGTTGATCCACCACACCATCGAGTTTGTCATACGAGAGGGACCCATGTTCGAGGCTATGATAATGAACCGTGAACTCAACAACCCTATGTTCAGGTAAATAAGCTATTAATTTAATTTTGTAATGTGGTAAATTATTATTAAAAATGTAATTTTCCGTGTCTGATAAATTAGGATTGGATGTTCCTAGAATTATAATTACCATCACATCTTTACAAATTTAAAGTATTAATGCAAATAGTCAACACCCGTAGTTGCATCAAGTGCTTAAATAATGGGTGAAGTGGATAAAAAGAAGTAAATAGTCACAGCTACTACAAAGTCATACCAGTTGATATCAGTAGGTAGTTGCTATTGTGGACAGTCTGGAACAGAAGATAATTGTTACGTCATTACAATCTACTACTCTGCAGTAATTGCTCTTTTTTTTGTGGACTCCTGATTCCCTTGTGATCTGACTCCCATGCGATCTGACTCCCTTGTGATAACATAAGCGTGTAAGATTCATTTGCCAATGAGAAGCACTGCTCAAAACACGTTTTGACGATTTGGTCCAATAATGAAGCTGTAGGGTCTGCCTTATGGTACTCATGTGAACAGATCATTGTTTGTTCTTATTTTACGGAATACTCAGTCTTTAAAACTTATTGAGTAGTCAAAAATGTTAAGTGTAATATCCTCCAAAAAAATCTTGGACTCCATCATCTTCTACTTCAACTTTTTAATCAGTGACATGGCAATGCTCACTAACGTATATGAACGACCACAAATGCGAAGCAATTACTACCAATCAGCTACTACAGCAGTGTAGTTGTTGATAAGTTTTAATCAGATGAATCTGAAGCAAGTACAAGGGGTCCATGAAATATGAAGCAAGTACTGTCCTACGGTAGCACTTTATTCATATTCACTTAAAACGAAGTAATTGCTTCAAAATCATTATAACAAAGCAAGTACTACTGTTAATTCACTTCATTTGATATTTCACATTATTGAGGAACACGGTTATTGGTCTGGAGGTGGCATAATTATATAACAAATGTGTATAAAGTCAGAGAGATGCCTGGACCCAAGTGTGTATCAAAGGTATTCTCAGTTAGTAGCATCTCTTGGAAAAACTGGCTTGTTTGTTGTTGTTGTTGTTGATATTGGATTATTATTTATTAGCACTCATTGTAATTAAGGAATTAGAGTGCAAACCAAGAAAAACAAATAATCCATTGAGTCTTGAGATTTGTTACCGCAGCGACAGTTTGTAGGCTGTTTAATGGAAATCCGGTCTATGAATGAAACTTTGATTCAATATTGCATACTTGAAACAAAGAGAAAATTCCATGCAGTGTAGATATCCAGCCTATATTAAGGATCCAGATAATACTGAGGAGGTTAAGAAAACCTAAAAATTCCCAAGAAATAATCTTGGACTATTTGGGAAAAGATAAACTGTCACAGATGTGCTTTGTGTATTGTTATTGGAATATTTGGAAAAAAGAGTTTCAAGAAAAAAATGTTCATTGCTGGTCAATAAAAAGGTTCTTTTTCATTAAAAGAAAACTCATCAGGTTATTCCTCACAAAATTGAATATTTCAGGCTTCCAAAATATCACCTATTCTCATGATCTCATTCCATTCAGATAATCAACTGTTCCCAAGTGTGAACAAGTTGCAGGCCAGAGAGTGACTATAAATACAAACACCTTTTTTGACTAGCATGATTTATACAATGGCTAAATACAGAATAATAATCCAGTATGACTAAATATAAGTGTCTCTCTTAAAAGATGCAGATCAAAAAAACTATATTGCTCAGCACCAGTATCATGAATTTCAGAAACTAACTATAGTAAAATCATTGTGGTGAGTAAAGATTGTTCACTAGACTTCCTTAATCCACCCCTCTCGCCAACTGCTCATCCTGGGTTTTGAGATACTGCGTAACCCAACAGATAAAAGCTGCAGATTGTTTCTAACAATGTTTCTAACCTTCATTTGTTAACAAGCCAAAGGCTTTCAAATGGGTTAGAGATTTAAAAGATGGCCAAACAAATATTCGTGATGAGAAACAGAGTGGAATGATCATCAACGATTTTGTGCAGAAAATGAATGATAATGTGAAAATGAACAGACATTTTACAATTTCTTTGTTATCAAAAGGTTTCCCTCGAGTTTCAAGAAGTTCTCTGTGACATTTTTATAGAGAAACATGTTTTACTGTATGACAATGTCTGTCCACATGCAGCAAAACAAACTCATCTCAGAATTTTTTTGGGAACAATTTCATAATCCCCCAAACAGCTCCAGTCTATCACCCAGTGACTATCTTTTGTTTATTCATCAGAAGAAACATCTTGAAGATCAATCTCACAACGACAACAATAACGTCTAAGGATTATCGCATTGCACTTGTTAAATCAGACGGCAATCTTCTATGACGACAATATACAAAAGGCTAATTTTGGTGTGCCTTAATATTAATAGCAGTTATATAGAAAAGTAGTTAAAGGCTTTCGTTAAAAAATATAAATGGTACTTGCTTAAAAATCTCCTTGTATTCACACAATTTTTGTTAAGAATCGAAAATTGAGCACCATATCTCAATTCATGGCACAGTTTTCTTCAAATGTAATTTTTACCATCCGTGTTAATTAGATATATGTACATGTTTACCCTTACTTCTTTATGTTTGAGAGAAAAATTTCAGAATCATGTGGGAACAAACATGGCGCATTAACAAATTATCATGAATACTATGATCACTTATGAGTTAAATTTAATTCCAAATTCATAGATAATAACATTGATAGTTATTTGACTGTCCTTGCCAACAATTGTTTTGTTGCAATAATTATTGTCATCTGTCATAGAAGTGTAGGAGTGCATACTCAAAGGATAATATTTAATGATTTTGCAACATTATCAAAAACATGTACACCACCGTACATGATATTTTTTATTGATTTTTTTTTTTAAGGAGAGGCCGATCCTCTTTTAAGCCTTCTTCTGTCCATCCTCATGAGCCACTGGCCTGTGCGAGGATCTTATCAAACAGAATAAGGGGGAGAGTCGATACAGTACGATAAAAAGTACGATTGATGGTACTGATAAAAAGTGCAGCGGTCACAGACAGGATTTGAACCTGCGCTATCTCCAACTCAGACCCAAAGTCCAACGACTTAGACCGCTCGGCCATCGGCACTCCCGACTAAATGAATTCTATCCATAGTCTTTCTTATGAAGCAAAATGTGAAGCACGATGTTGGTACAATTTTTTAAATGATTACAACTAAAATCTGATACACAAACCCATACACTTTCCACTTTCATCAGGCAGCAGTGTAGCTAAACCACTGGAAGAAAAATATTTTACCTCAAATAAATCTATGCTTGAATATAGGTCACGATAACAGGAACTTTCTGACTCCAGCTTGTACGACAGGTTTAAATTACCGTGAGTTGGCAAGTTATCCTTAAAAATAGTTTGAACTTTGGTTTTGTCAGGGTACTCTGAAAGTATCATCAATCAATCCATAGAGTTGATAAAGCTACAAGCTATGTAGTTAGTAAAGCTACAATACAAATATAAATCTAGTTTCTTCTTTGATACCTGCCGAATACACCTTTGAACCAGGCCCATACCTCAGAGCAGGATTTGATTTATCCATTATTAGCTCTATATTTCTCACTTAATGTTTCCTTTCTCTAATATAGGAAATAATCACAAATAGCATTTAAGTAAAATTATAATTTATTACAAATATTATTGTGCTCATATTTCATTATTCTGTAAATTCCAAATCCGTCCCAAAATAGTAACCTACATTTGTTACAAAAATTTTGAATCTTCACGTTCTTGTTCGCTTTTGTTAATAATCTAGGTGTTGAGAGCTAGTTCGCATTATAAAAACACCCAAACTTGTTCATCATAAAATGATATAGGAATTATTCCTAACAAAGAATCATTAGCTGTGCTATTTTGGTGAGGGTCAAAATGGAAGTGTATCAAAAGGGTTAAAAATATGGCTAATCCTGATTTAACTTTTATTTACATGTCTGATAGTTGGTTTTAAGTGTATCAAGTTCCAAAATATCTATTGTTTTATATTTTTAATACTTTTAGACCCTCCTATTATATCTACGATGAAATTTCGTGGAAAACAAGCTTGTTTCCTTTTAAAACGCAAAGAGGCTCTCTTCTCCTTGACTGAAATAATGTAGTTATCATATATATCATTCTAGAGGGTACTATAAAGCACAGGCTATCCTCTCACTGCGATTGTAACATTATGTGTTACACATTAACGATTAATCGTTAAACAAAGGTATTGATTGGGCTTATTGCAGTGTATTTTACTGTATACGAACTTTACTTGCACTATAGTTTAGTACAAAACAGGCTATACAGTTATTATGTATTAAATTTTTCCAGTTCACACAGCAATGAAATGTTGCTTTGTTAAATTATAGAAACTTTTTTATCGCTGTGAAAATCCCTCTACAATCAACATATATTAAACTGAAACTGTCAACACATATCCGCTTATGCAGGTGAAGGTGTATTGTGATTGAAGCTAATTCAAAGCTGTCTTCTCTGAAATTATTTTATTTCTTGATTATTTCTAAAGATTTTTGTATCATCTTTGGACAATAGAATGGAATTTTTGTTTAGGCTAAAGTTGTTTGGTTTTTAACTGTGTCCGATTTTTCAACATCGTAACTTTTTTATTAATCAATATAGATATTAAATGTTTTATTTTTCCAATTTTAGACTGTCACAACTACAGGAATTTCATAGATCCAGTTGTACACAGTAGAATTTTGTTCTCAACTGGTCTCATACCGTTTTAAAATTCTGTATATTTTGTCAGTTGTTTCTTGGATGTAAGGAAGATTGGCCAGTTTTAGACTTTTCTTATTCGATTTCGACTAAATAAATATTTATTTAGTTGACTTTCCCAAAGTATGTAGAATTTGATTATATTGAACCGGAAAAAAAAATATTAGAACTCATACAAAAAAGTTACGGTGTAAACTTTCAACTGACTATGTGGCCAGTTGGAGGGTTAAAAAATCATACCTGCCTAATGAGAGGTTTCAATTTCATATTACCTAAAGTTAAAATTCAATCTTAACAGCTTTTGAACAGGATGTTGGGAGATTGTGCCATTTTTAATTAATAGTGGGCCATAAGTAGTGAACAAAATAATAGAATTGCAGTTATTTAGAAATATTTAGTTTTTTTGTTAACAATTAAACTTAATTTTGGATTGAAAAAAAAGGATTTGGGTGTTCACTAACTACACGTTTACAAAAATTGTGTTCATTAATTAATTGGTTTGCTCAGTGTTGTGATTGAGTACACACACATTCAGCATGACATTTATTCAAAACCTTTCATCTGTTCATTGGATTAGAAGGGGTCATTGAAAACCAAAATGTTATTGTTTTGATCATAAAACTACGTATTCTATGTTTTGATTGGAAAATTAAACAACATTATTTATGTTAATGATTACAGGTTCTTGTTTGAAAACCAAAGCCCAGCTCACATATATTACCGCTGGAAACTCTATTCGATGCTACAAGGAGATATCCAGAACAAATGGAGGACATCAGAGTTTAGAATGTTCAAAGGTAATAGAAATATAGTACCAGTCAGTATTGTTGTTACAATATATAATTTTCATTCGGATTAGAAGTCATGATTCAGATTTGTGATGTGACTTTCGAATATAGGTAGTGAGTTTTGAATGGAGTACAAAATGATGTCTAAGTATACATTAGTTGTAAAAATGTAATTTCAGTTTTTTATTTTTATTTATAATAGAATTTTAACGCTTTGGCTGGTGGGTGGGTTTTTTTTCTGTAAGAGTGCCTTAAAAGTGAGTTTTTTATTTTGAAATTTTTTACGTGATTTTGGGTTTACTGCAGGAGGAGTAATATTTTTTTTAATACTCAATTTATCACTTTTTAGTTTTTTGTGTATTACATAAATGTTTATAATTAATTATGCACAAAAGTATTCTATTTACAAAATATGAAACATACTAAAGTCAACTGGCACTATAAAAATGTGGTTACTACAGAACTGTAAACAAAATGAAAAAATTCACTCCTGAATTTGTTGCAGGATTATTATTCAAAGGGTAAAAAAAAGCTAAGATAGTCAAAAGTTCTTAAAATAACATTAATTTAGTTTTATATTTAGTGTGTACCAACAATAATATTGTTTGGTCATTTATACATGGTTATAATTATTTACAAACCATTATGGAAGTAACAGGAAACAAAACAATGATTTTGAATCCAAATTTAGTAACACAAAACAATAACTATTTGTATTGACTACAATTATTTTAATGTTTCACACACTTAAAACACTATACTTCAATTGTAACATTAAATAAAGTACTTAAAAAAAAAGTAATTGATTACTAGAAAATGCATAAAAGTACTGAACATCAACGTCTAGCAGGTACAACAATTTGCTTTGGACTGGAACGGCCAAGTTGAAAATAAATTTTACTTCTTAAACTTTTGGTCATTTGGTACACTTTGCATACTAATAAATTATATAAATTAATCGTTATATAAATTAATAAATTGTTGCATATGCAACAACTCCTACTACTATTAGAGTTAAACTAAAATTTAAGTATTGCTGTTTTAACACAAACTGTGATAAGTCGTCAAATAAGTATTGGGCAAAATGGAGTATCAGTGTTAGGTAAAATACAGAACAGTATCAGATACAAACTGCAATTTTCCTAATTCCATTGATTTTTCACCATACAAAAGAAGTTCCAGAAGAACAAAAACTGGATCAAAACCAATCCCACAACAAAATCAGTTACCCTTTTCGGATCTGTCACTGGAGTGTCTGACAACTCTTTAGAAGCAACAGTTGCCCCCTACAACACACATCTACCTTAGAACAGGATTGAGATGATACTTGTGTTTCTTTAATTCCAATTTTTGTTATTACTGGATTTTTAAATCCAGTAAGAAAAATTGTTCTAAATTGGGTAAAAATCTCTATCTAAAGAATGTGTTGAATATACTCATTCCAAAATGTTGGTTTTTTTTTTAAATTGAAATTCCAGAACTAATGAGAAAGGTTTTTTCCAGGAGGGTCTATATGGCGACCACCTCCTATGAACCCGTACACGCAGGGGATGCCCGAGGAACTGGTGGAGCCTGAGGTGGAACCACGCAAGGGCAGTCTGTCACCTACTCAGCGCGACCGGCTGGAGGACCTCATTCGTAACATGACCCCAGAGCGTCTCAAAGTGGCAGAGGTCATGGTATTCTGCATGGAACACAGCGAGGCAGCTGAGGAGATCTGTGATTGTATACTGGAGTCCTTGTCTAACCCTTCTACAGCTCTCTACAAAAAGGTGAATTTGCTTAAGCAAATATATGTAATTCAGGTACAATAAGAGGTTGTGATTGGCTTAACTGTGTCACTGGTAGTTGTTCAAGACACTATCCTTAATAGCAACAACCTTAATGGCTATCCTTTATATATATATATGGTTATATTTTGATATTAAAATATACCTACAATATTTTATACATTTTCTAAGTATTACTTTGTCTATCACACATTTGTGTTCTAAGGCAATACAATTTCTGACTTCTACTTACTTACTTACTCCTGTGGCCACTTGAAACCCAGATGGTTTTTGACCTCGCCAACAATGTCTCTCCAACTTCTTCTATCTTGAGCCACTTCCAGTGTAGCGCAATCGTTCTTAAATCCTTCTCCACCTGATCTCTCCATCGCATCCTAGGTCTGCCCAATGGCCTCACTCCCTCTGGTTCCCCTCGCCACACCTTCTTTATCATTTTATCTTCTCCCCTACGGGCAACATGGCCCATCCATCTCATTCTTTTACTCCTGATCAGTGCAATCACATCGGGATCTTGGTATATTTCTCTTAGTTCTCTGTTCTTCCTGATCCGCCATATGTCTCCTTCTTGAACTGGTCCAAAAATTCTTCTTAGTATTTTGTTTTCGAAGGTTATTAACTTTTTTTGGGATTTCTTTGTGAGTGCCCATACTTCTGACCCGTACATCAAAACTGGTAAGATCATGGTTTTGTAAATTCTTAATTTAACTTTCCTCATTAATAGTTTGCTTTTGAGAAGTTTTGCAAGGCTCCAGTATGTTCTATCTGCTGCTGCTAATCTACATTGGACTTTAACTTCTTCTCTATTGTCATGTGTTATCGTCACTCCTAAATACTTAAATTCCTTTGTAGCCTTGAAATCATGGTTGAGTACTTCTAGCTTTTCTCCTTCCTGTTCCATTCTTCTGCTTATTTCTGACTTCTAACGTTACCTTAAACTGCCCAAGGCCAGGGAGATGGCAGAACTTATCGAAGTCGTTTGCAACTAGCAGTATTTCTTGGAGAACTGACCAATTTTATACTTCTATATTGGATTATAGTTTTGTGTGTTCAAATCTTGTGTTGTAGTTTACTTGTTCTAATCTTGCAAGTAAAGTAATTTCTAATAGTTGTTTCTAAAATTATAGTAATGTGTTCTAAGTCCTATGGTTTACAGCTGTATCAATGGAGTCCAGAGTACTTTCAATGTTTGTGAATGAAATTTGGGTTAACTAGTACATCTGAAGCCATAAGAATAGTCCAAACAATGGATTGCCAGATAAAGTAGGAAAACACAAAGATTCAGATAAGATAGTTATGGAAACAGTCTTTATCAATGTTCAATGAATAATCTTTAAATATTTTAATGAGTATAAAATAATCACATGTGTATAGATCTTTATTAGACTAATTAAAAAGACGAGTGGGGAAAAGATTTGCATTTTCGATCCATAAAAAAATTCCTCTCCATTACAAAACCACACCAGATTATTTCTCTGAATTTGTAATCACAGAATTAAAATAGGTTGGGTTGCGACACAATCAAAGTCACTCCTACGCTTTACATCTTGATTGAACTAGGATGAAATTGCAGGAACTAATGCCTATTTTTTCCAACTGTGACTTGTATTATTCAAACAATTGCTAAACATAGAGTAACTATTTAATATGGTTGAAAGTTCTTCCAATCGATGCCATTAATTGATAATAACTTGGATGTGTACAGTCCTCTCATTTCTTTGATTAAACTGAATTTACCAAACCAACCTCATAATGTCTCTTAACTGATTTATTTTCAGATCGCAAGGTTATACCTGATATCCGACATTCTGCACAACTGTGGAGTCAAAATTACAAATGCTTCCTACTATAGAAGAGGGTGAGTTAACATTTATGTTTAAAAAGTGACTACTTGAATGTGATTGGGCCAGAAAGATTAAATTAATTGGATTTAGTATCACTGGTAAAAGTGGAGCTTTAGAAAAAGTAAACACAATGGTTTAGTTTAATTTCTTCTCCCACCAGCTCTTGAAAGGTATTACTAATGGAGAAATATCAATGTGTATTTTTAACATATTGGAGTCTGGCTCGCTATTTGCTGTTTTTATAAATTAATGGTGTTAATGGTCTGCATAAATTAATGGGTTTTCAGATTTTTTTTTTAGAAAACTGTTCAATATTATGTATATGATATTATATTTTCTTGAAAGTTCTATCTTTCCTCTTTAAATTGATATGTAAAACTGTATTCCTATAAAATCTAATTAATTTTTTTTTAATTTCAAAACTTACATTTTTTGAAGAAAAATAAAAACTCCCGTATATCTTGTGTTACTTGAAAACTAACTTTTGAATAAATAAAACAAGTAATTTCAAATTTTTTAAAGGCATTTACTATATACATATTTACAAATAATTTTAATTGCCAAAAAAGTTTCAAATGATAAAAAAACCACACAAAATCCTTTTTAGTGTGATACTCTTCAAAACAGTCAGGTAGGCAGAGTGCGACATTACAGTCCTTGCAGTAGAACCTGCTGAAATCCGGATCATCATCGGTGTCATCAACAATGTCAGAGTCCGTATCTAACTCTAATTCAGCTAATATACTGTCCTCTTCCATTGTTTTTTGAAACGCGCGCCGCTCCATGATTGTTGTCGTAGACAGACTGACGACGCGCCAGGCCACGTCAGTCGCTAAACAAAAGCCTCAAGCGAGTATGACGTAGTAGCGCCTAGCGGAATTTTTCTGAACTAACCAACAAAGCTGGCTTTCTAATGCAGCAGACGGCACTCAAATATCACTCGGGCAACTCCGTATATCAATCGGCAAAGCTGTGCTCGAGTCACGCTCGAGCGCCGGCCGGGTGATTAAACAATGGCGCTCGAGTCTGGCTCGAGCGTAGACTCGAATGTGTTAATGTGTGAGTTTTCCAATAACCAATATTTACAACTATTGCTGATTGGCTATAATAGGTCTATGAGTAACCTAAAATCGCTATGAGTATGTAGTCATTTATACTTATTCCGAATAATTCACTGCGAATTGTAGCCTAACTTTTGATTTTACAAGTTTACATTTAATTGTTTTACATGTAATTAATTAGTTTACATTGTTAGGTATAATGCTCATTTAATGTGGTTTATGTTTTGATTATTTGTGTGGAAACAAAATTTAGTTTGTCTGAATTTTGTAATGTATATCTTAATAGATTAAAAAGGTATAGATTAATTAGTCTCTGAATTTGCATATCAGAATAGAAGTTTGCAATGTTGTAAAGATTGTGATTTGTGATAATCCTTAAAGGCTTCTTCTGTAATACTAACATTTCACTCATTCTAGAACAATTTCCATAAAAAATTAGGCCATATCTTTATACAAACTGAAAAAGCAAAGTATGCTGTTTTGGCAAATTCTTTATCTATGTAATTTATTAGATAGCTTTAAAAATATCACTCTGGACAGCTTGCCTGAAATGTAATCTATATGGAAACTCCATGATAGGCAATTATCTATGTGAATTCCGTAGAACTTCATATTACAATAATTATTTTGTAAAAGTACATCCTCATTGTAAGGTCAAACAGTAAACAAGGCAGGGCAAAGTACTTACTGTTATTCAATCTGTATTGAAACTAAATCAGGCCATTCTCTTTATACAAATTTATTAAATATATATATATTTCACTTATTGAAATTAAAAACTTATGATAAAAAAGCACTGTATTACATGGTATTTTATACCTACATTTTTAGGAAGCATAAAATGAACAATAAATGAGAAAGTTGTAAATTACAAATTTTTATCACTCAATTATTTTAATTTTATTATTAATAATTGATTTTTGTGTTGTTTGTAGGTTGGAAGCTAGGCTGATACCAATCTTCACCGAAATTCACCAAACTTACAAAAGCATAGAGAGTAGAATGAAAGCGGAAGGGTTCAGGATGCGAGTAATGAAGATATTCCAAGCTTGGGAAGACTGGGCAGTTTATTCAAAGGATTTCCTCATCAGAATCCAGAATGCTTTCCTTGGGTTAACTAGCGATGTAAGTTCTTCAAGTGTTTTATTTGCACCTGTAATTTTAATGTGCTTGGATAGAGATTACTATCTATTTTATGTAGGTAGATAAATAGTTGTGATTCAGATCTATTGTAGAAGGATTAGCATTTGTACAACCCTAAAACGTTATTTAACAAGTTAAGTAATTTTTAACATATTTTTTACTCACATCACAATTAGTACCGGAAATGGGCTGTAAATATTTGTTATCGTTAAACGTATTTTTAAGCAGTATAATATAAAAATAATTTGACCTTGATCAAAAATTGATGGAATTATTACCATAGGCTGTGGAGGAGGCAGGATCAGAGAGTGAGGAAGAGCAGGGATTGGGGGAGGTTGAGCAGGAAGTGGAAGATCCTGAGGATAATGAAGACTTGGACGGAGTGCCGCTGGACGGTGCAGCTCTCCTCAAGGGAGCATTGAACCACCAAGCTCACGACGACATTGACGGAGTTCCCAGTAAGTTGATAACATGTCTGTCCTCTGCTTGCATGATGTAGACCTTGTCAGTACTTGAAAAGCCTTGTTAGCTACTCTTCCTGTCTTTAAGAACATGTTCACAAGAAATGTACAGTATTGCAAGAATTGTTTCTTAGTACTTCTATAGCAAATCTCTTCTTTAATTTGTTTTCTTTATAACATTAATAACAGTAAAATTTAATTGATAACAATTTACATGTGTCGTATAACAGATTTTGCTGAGTTTGCTTACAAAATTCAAATTTGTAGCTCGTTTAACATTAAAATTTAATAAATATCAACATATCTTGTGCTGTATGATAAATAAAAATAATATTTGCTGGTAATAGTTTGAAAAAAGCCTACCTCAAGCTTACAGCAAGCTGTTCTCTGGTTGTGATTGTTTTTCCTGTAATATGTGTCTTCCCTCTTTATATCATTCTCTATAAATGTCAAAACCTCTTCGAATTGTTCTTTACTCAGTCTAAAATACCATCTGAATCTCTCTTCGTCCCCCTCTAAATCTGCTATCAAATGGTGGGATTCACCAATGCAACAAATGTTCTAGTTACTAACTGAATACAGTAAGACTGTATTTTTGTCATCACTGCTGGAACTGGAACACTTCCCATAAAATCATTGCTACGCCGTGGTACACTAAATGCCATTATTTCAACTGAAAGACAAGATGCAAACAAATTTGTCCATACGTCCAAGGCATTAAAATCCGTCCAGTGAATGGATGGACGTTCGATGAGATGCTGCCTTTAATGTTGTATATAGAACTGTACAGTGTTTTATTGCATCAATTTACCTATTCAATAGTTATTTTATATTGATGGTCCTCTTTTCCTAAAAAAAGGAGTGCTTGTGGCAGACACAGTAAAATGTAATATTTTTTACTCGTTAAGTAATTTATCACCATCAAAGAAATAGAAATCAGTTAACAGTTTACCATCTGTCTTCAATATTTTCCTTGTTTGTGAATAGAATTATGAAATCAAACTGAAATTTTTTAAACTTAAGTTTCTGTGTAGTATTAGTGAATTAATAAGCTTTGTGACACAGTGGTGGAGGAGGACATTGATGGCATGCCAATGGATGCTGGAAGTGAGGGAGAGGGCAAGTCGGGGCAAGGACGAGGAGAAACTCGCACAGCTGGTCCTGGCTTCGTCATGTCTCGCTGGGAGACGGTGGATCCAGACCTCGTGGAGGCCCAGGCCATGACCACCAGTAAGTGGGAGACCTTGGAGCAGACCAACCACTCTCAGGAGGACTCCCAGGAGGAGGACACCTCCAACTTGGACCTTAGGTAAACTAACCCCTAACCTCCCAACATTGTTTATCTTATATCACCTATGTTATAATAGACTCGACTCGTTAGCTATTGCAAAATCTAAAACACTTAACTAAGTCTCTGTAACATTAACAGCTGTAGCATGAGCTGTAATTTTTGTTTAGTACATGTAGATAAAAGTATTGAGACTGCTTGAATTCTAACATTAAAATATTTTTTGGCAACAAGATTCATTACTTTATGATTACTCTTAAAATATTTCATTTTAAATGAATTTTTCAGTATGTGTCTAGTCTTTTGACTATATAAACATATCCAAAATCAAAAGAATTAATTTCATTTATAATTATTAATATCACTAACACTGTCAGTAATAATAAATCTTTAATTGTTTCCAATCCCGTGTCAGGCCGAGTCCGTCAGTGAGAAAATAATACGTACAGTATCTGATTTCCAATGTAGTTCGCAATTTTACTCACATAGTTTATATTCCTTGCAACTATTGGTATTTTAGCCGTATAATGTCACGATTGATTTCACTTTGCATTTTATTTCATCCCTTGTCAACAAGGTCGGCTGCTAAAAAAGCATCACATTCTCGTGTGTGAGACGATAGTATCTTGTAGGTCACACATACATTTTGTGTGTAAATATGTAATGTAGTGTAAATATTGACCAACAATACAGATTCAGTTCAGCAGTTGAAATTGGAAAGAAGCGGTATATCGGTGAATACAGTTGTTACATTGTTTTACTGTTAAAAATGTGCGACTTAAACACTGAATAAATAAATAAAATAAATATTCTTTATTGAACATATTCTTAGAGAACAGTACAGTCGTCAGATTTTCTTTTGTTACAGCAGGTTAGAAAGTTCTGTTTAAAAATTCATTTATTGTGTAGAATGGATGGTCTTGAAGCCAGAGTTTTAGTTTGTGTCCAAACTGCAGTCGGTCTCTCCTCTTCAGTTCTAGTGGGAGGGCGTTCCACAGCTTTGCTCCGACATACATTGGCTTCTTCTCCGTGGACGCTAGGCAGTGAGCTGGAAGATGGTAGTTTGCAGCATGCTGAGTGTTGTAGTCATGTTGCTGTGCTCCAGTCATCACTTCATCGGATGATTTCAGGTGTACGTAGGTCACAGCTTCCAGGATGTATAGGTTAACCACAGTGAGAATCTTCAGTTCTTGAAAAGCTTGCCTGCATGATTCTCTTGTGCGTAGGCTTGCAAGGATCCGAATTGCTCTCTTTTGGTGTTCTAGAACCCGTTGCAGGTTGCCTAGTGTGGTACCTCCCCAGACTGTTATACCGTATCGAAGATGTGATTCGTAGAGAGCATGGTATGCAGTTTTAGCTGTTCCTAGGTCGCTGATATGTTTCATCCTGCGGATCACGTACAGTCCTGCGCTAAGCCTTTTACAGAGGTTGTCAATGTGGTGTGTCCACGTCAGAGAGTCATCTATTGTCACTCCGAGATACTTTGAAGTGCTGATTTCCTCCAGTTCAGGCAGTCCTCCTACAGTATCTATAACAGAACAGTTTATAACAGAAGTAGAGTGTAGGTCTGTGTTGTGAAGTCAAGAAATAAATTAATATTGCACATTGTTCATCTTTCGGATATATGATAATAATTTTGAAAATTCTGATATCTTCCCTAAGCTCTGAGTGCAGTAGCAGTAAGTAAAACTGACTTGATAGAAACCCGAATCTAGGCCAGAATCTATTAATACATGTATTTATTGTTGATTGTCCATGCTTAGTTATACATAGGATACTGTTATTTCATCTCGGCCAGTCAGGTTTTCACTGGAATTAACATTTTATGTAATATATTTTGATCTAATATTTTATTTAAGCTTTGGTGACGATGTCGATGCATTTTAATGGTGTTATAATGACTAATAAAGATTCTTGATTCTTAAATCACAAAACAGTGAAGCATTATAAAAAATATACATTTTTCTTCATTCTTGTTGTTTCATCAAGAGATGACTGCTGAATGAGACGGGGGATCACGTGAAAGAGCTGTGAATTTCATTAAGATTTAAACTGAGATTAAGTTGGAACTCTTACAACACGTATGCCGGACACCATCCAACATTATAATGACATCACTTTTACTTTATTATAAACCGATTGGTGCTGTGATTGCACAGCATTCTCAAGAACTAATAACTTTCACATTCACATGTGTTAGGTCATTTCTCACCTAACAATGTGTCAGGAAAATGAGGAAAATCAAGTCCTTCATAAACAGACCACCAACTGTTGTCCAATTCATCACCACCATTATTTGCAGTTAGGCCTAGCCTGTTATCACTATCACTGTCTTACGTTTTCCGGTGTTGGAAGAACATCATCATCACTTTATATATATTTATAAGTATTTGAATATCGTCATTCTCTCAGGGATAACTACGGAATCAGGAACAAAAATAAAGGCATATTCGGTAACAACATTGAATTATTTAAGCGAATGCATCTGAAAATAGGCTAGGAAACGAATGAAAAATTTCTTTATTGTTGTCAGTTGTACATTTTACATACAGTAGATCTTAAACTAAAATCAACAATAAAGCCCGAGGTAACAGAATACCTGTTCGGGAATTACACTAGTACACAGAAAGAAACAGCAACTCGAAAAAAAGGACTGCCCTACCAGATCCTCGTAATGATACACTCTGAAACAACTATAACTAGATTAACTTCTAAAAAAGTAACATAAAACGGAATATACGTGAAATTTTGATCAGATTTTCAGGTAAATTATAATATAAAGTTACAATTAAAGTTAATTGTAAAACCCCAACTTCTTTTACAAAAGGTTTGCAAACAGCAGATTTAACTAATTTAAACCATCAGTGTTGCAGGACACCTCAAACAAAACATCAACTCCCAAAATAAATGATAAACAGCTCCATAACTGTTGAAAACCCTCTACATATAGATTACTCAATTGATCTAACAGGCGTCTCTCTATGGCAGAAATGGCAAACAAAATACAGACGACAAGCCTTCATTCTAGCTCGACCCCTAAAAGCCTCATATCTGAGGACGGTACCCTTCCTCTGGAAACAAAAGATCTGTACTCTGCATCACTTGGGAACAAAAATACATCAGACAAAGCTAGCTCTCCAAATCCAGAGATCGAAATGAAAGAAAACATACCAATATCACTTATAGAAGCAAAATGGGTCACTGATGATACAGTAGATGCCTACTCCAACATTTTGAATAATAACATTGTACAAGGAGATGTTCATTTTCTCAAACCCAGTAATTACACTGGCTGTAAAAATATTTGATGACTATGACAGTCTTATCAAAACCTCTGCAGCTGCATAATAAAAAAATTTTATTTTTTCCCAGTTAATGACTCATCTGAAATCCAAAACATTGGAGGCTCTGGATCCCACTGGAGCTTATTATTATGGGATAAAGTGGGTAGCCAATTTTTACCATTTTGACTCTAAAGGTGATTATAACTTACTACATGCAGAGAAGATTGCTTTTAAAATTAATACATATTTTAACATGTCTAAAAAAGTTTCAGTAGCAAGTATTCAGACTCCAAAAACAAACCAATAACGATGATTGCGGTATCCATATGCTCTTGACAACTGATATTATTATTTCAAAACTGTCTGAGGGGTGCATTTCTTTGTCACCAAGCCTCTTTGAAGAAATTCTTCTACCTCTATCAGAAGCTGATATTATAACAAAGAGGGCACAGCTTGCATTCTTGGTCCATAAACATCAGTATCTAAATTTCAGTACAAATACACTAAAGCAGCTGATATTTTACATCAAGACGAATAAGAACAGAAGAAATACCTCGAAACAAAACACTAAATATTAACAAGACAAATTTGCAAAAACCTCGTGAAAACAAAAATTCCACCAAAAAGAAGCTGTCCAGTTTAGGAAATGATATGGGAGGGAAACTGAGACTCTCATTGTACTCAGATAGTCAGGGTAGAGGACTGGCACAGAAAATTGAGTGGATTAATCCAAACAACCTTAAAGTAGTAGGCTCAGTTTATGCCCAAATGCCTGCCTCCTCCAAGTAGCTGAGACTGCTTTCACATACTAAGGATGATGTCATCTTTGTGATGGGAGGAACTAATGACACTCTATGTAAGGACTTTCGTCCAATTTACTCAACCTTGGAACAAGAACTGGTTCAGTTAAGCAAAAAGACACCTGTACTACTTTTAACGACAATCCCAGCGAGGTGTGATCTACATGTTACTGATAGTTACCATAATCATATTCTCAAAGCTAACAAACTATATATAAGAGAGTTAGTTAGTCGTCTTGACTCCGTTCACCTTATTGATCTGGATCTAGTACTCAAACGTTTCCACTTTACACACCACGGGTTGCATTTGAACAACAGGGGAAAAACTAAATTGGCGTATTCAATTTCAGACACTATAAGTTCAATCTTTCAGCAGGATAAAGAGAAGAGAATGGATACAACCTTACCAATTAATTTAGTTGAAAGTAATATGTTTGATGTCATAGAAGAATTTAAAAACTCTGCTGACACGGCTTTCTCTCACTGTATTTCAGCTGACGTTAAAATGACTCAGGGCGTGGGCAGTGGTTTTCAGAGAAAAATTTAATAGACCACAACCTAATGACTTTATTAATAATCATCTGACATGTCAAAAAACTGAAGGAGCAACTATTTATGGTCTTGTGACGAAAACTAGACATTACCAAAAGCCTAATTTGATTGACTATGATGCAAGCTTTGAACAGTTTCTACAGGATTTCAAATTAAAAAAATTTAAAACAGCTTATTTGCTCTCCAATGGGCTGTGTACGGGATAATGTTCCAATACAATATTTTGCTAAAAAACTTGTAGATTTTCAACATCGCACTGGAGCAATTATCAAAGTTGTATCTTTTGATGAAGGATCTGGAGAATTACAAAACGGTATGTCTCATCTTGAGTTTATCAAAAAGTTAAAACAGTCAATCTCTCTGCAATACCATCAAACTACAGAAGTCAGCAGACAGCCGTGTTGAAGACTCCGTACCGAGAGCAACACCTTTGACCATGACCCACTCTGCAGCTCAGCCGCCTTTCACACATTCAGCATTTCAAAATGAAAGTGAAAAATTGTAGTGCGGTTGGAAAATATAGGTTCTAAAGTGTCTAGTGCTGTGCTTGTTGAGATCAGTAAGGGTGTCGTTCAAGATATTTTAAACACAACTGTAAATAGTACTAATATAAGTCAAATTAATTTATCTCTGTCACCTGATAGATCAGGACAATGTATTTAGCCTACCCTGTATGTACAGCACTGCCATGCACAATACAAAAATCAATTCAGCCTTAATATAATCTTCTTAAATATTCAAGGTTTTAAAGAATAAGGTTTCTGTTTTGGAGAGTTTCTTGCTTGATTTAAATATTTCAGTGGTTTGCTTAACAGAACACTGGATGTCAAAAGATGAAATTATTAGTTCTTATCCCATTGGGTTTTCTGTGCTGCAGATTTTTGTAGATCAAAACAAATAAGAGGAGGAACCTGTATATTTGTTAGTGATAGACTAAAGCCTAGGGGAATGTGATGTAACAAGGTTTTGTGACGAACTAAATTTTGAGGCAGCAGCTGCAATACTAGATGATTGTAAAAACTGTTGTAGTTTCAGTATATCACTCTCCCAATGGCAATCCACAGGAATTTTTGCTAGTAATGGAGAAATTTTTAAATTTTATTATGAATTGGAAATTTTACACTATTATAAATTGGGGGTGATTTTAATAGTAAGTTTGATATTACAAAACATACCAAAAACTGCAAATGAATTTTTAAACATTTTAAGACAGTTCAAACTTTTTCCCTTGAATAAAAATGCAACCAGGGGTAAAAAATTGCCTAGATAATGTTTTTATCTTTAATCACAATTTATATGTCTCCTCTGTAACTACCTTATCGTTTCCTTACTCAGATCATGATGGGATACTTGTTAATGCATGTCAAAAAGACGGATTTGTTGACTCAAGGGGTACCTCTCAACATATAAATAGTATTCAAAGCATGGTACTACCTAAAAAGAATATTAAACCTCTCTCTTTACTTCTGGAGTCTTATGATTGGCCGTCCTTGTTTAAGTGAATATACTAAGCAAAGTTCTGCAACACTATTTACTAAAATTTTTGATGTTATTACTGAATAGTATTAATCATTACAAAGTTGTTAAAAGGGTAAATAGAAAAAGAACAGAGCATAAAAACAAAATACAAACAGGATTGGTATACAACTGAATTAGCTATCATGAAGGAAAGGCTACTGTTCTTGGACAGATTAAGAAAATGTAAACAGGGATAATATACATCTAAATATGGGGTTTTATGAGTTGAAGTGTAAATACAGGTGTTCTATAAATGAGGCAAAAACATGCTAAAAATGTTGAGTACATTCAAAATAGTAAAAATAAAATGTAAAGCTGCCTGGGATGTAATTAAATATAATACAGCAAACAGCAAACAAAATATTTGTAATATTGAGCCTGATGTGTTTAATGATTTTTTTTTTCTCGAATCTGTAAAAGAAATTAAAAATAAGGTTGTTAATTCCAGTTTTACATTTGTTGAACTTATGGAATCAATCTCTAATGATAGCTTAGTACATTTTAAATGGAAAATTGTTACTTCAAATGATGTTTTGGATGCTGTCAGGGGAATGAGCAATTCTGATAGTCAAGACATATATTAGTATGTCTAACAATTTGTTAAAAAGTATTATTGGTAGTGTGGCTGAACCTCTGGCAGTGTCTATTAATCATCTGCTTCATGACGGTATTTTCCCTGAGCAACTCAAGATTTCACGAGTATGTCCAATTTTTAAAAGGGGTCCTAAGGACCAACCTCAAAAGCTACCGCCCAATTTCTGTATTCCTGTATTGGGTAAGCTAATTGAATCATTGGTTTGTAAGCAAATTACTACTTTCTGGGAAAGTAATAAACCTTCTGGAACCTTCACAATTTGGGGTTTAGAAAGGATAAATCAACTTTTAATGCTCTAGATCAATTAGTTAGACAAATTCACTTCAGCTTTCGAGAGCAAGGGCTTTGCTCGGGCTACTTTTTGTGACTTGAGCAGGGCCTTTGATTGTGTTGATAGTAAAAATTCTTATATCTAAACTAAAACATTACGGATTTTCTGGGCCTAATCTAAATTTTTTTGAATCATATATTAACAATCGCAAGCAACTGGTCTTTAATAATGGTAAAGTGGTCTAAAGAAGCCCTCGTGAGTGGAGTGGGGAGTTCCACAGGGCTCCGTCCTAGGTCCCCCACTCTTTTTAATCTATATAAATGATTTACCATTATCTCTTAACTCGAAAACCATATTATATGCAGATGATACTACACTTTTAATGTCAGTCAAAGTGTACATGATCTGGAGCTGTTGGCAAATGATACATTAAAAAATGCATCAAACTGGTTTCATGCTAATGGGTTTTTGCTAAATAAAGACAAAACAACAAAAATGTTGTTTACTCTTAGGCATATTGCTGGGTCATTGGACGAAAAGCTATTCAGACTCAGTTAAATTCTTGGGTATCAACCTTGATAGAAAATTTGACATGGGCAACACATATTGATTATCTAAATAAAAGACTCTCACGAGTCATTTTATCTTCTGAGTAGACTGAATGATATTGTACCACTAAATTCTATAAGAGCCGCATACTTTGCCTTTTTCCAATCTGTTTTTAGATATGGATTAGTCCTATATGGTAATTGCACCAGAATTTCCGAAATACTAGTATTACAAAAAAAGGCAATTAGGGCTCTAAAAAAGTGTGATACCAGAGAGCATTGCAAACCCCATTTCATAAATTTTCGTTTTCAGACGGTTCTAAATTTGTATATATTATGACTCGGTGGTTTACATCCATAAAAATCCAAATTTGTTAAATTTTAAACATAAAATTCATGACCACAACACGCGTAATCGAAACAATGCTGAAATTGGACATTTTCGATTAAGCAAAACCCTCACCAGTCATGTTGTAGTATCTTTGAAAATTTATAACTTTCTGGATGGAGAAAAAATATTGCTCATATCCCTTTGATATCTTTAAGAATAAGTTATATTCCTGGTTGTTGGAGAATCCGGTTTTTTACAGTCTAGATGAATTCTTCAACACCAAAAGTATTGATTTTTTAATGTGTTTGTTACTGTTACTGACAATTTGTACTGTCATTTTTTGTGATTTTTTATTTATTTTATTTAATTTACTTGTAAGACTTTATTGACTATTGTATTGACTTGGTTAACAATAAGCAATATACTATGACTTTGTCAATGATGTAATACATTTTCATGACAAATAAAATTATTATTATTATTATTATTATTATTTAAAAGTGTAATGATCATACTATAGTGTTGTAAAACCTGTCTACATCTTCTTCTAATAACAAAAAATGCTGAAGCATTTTAACAAACTTATTTTTGATTTTACATTTTCTTAAATATTCTGGTAAACAATTAAAAAACTTGGGTCCTAAAAAAAGATAGAATTTTTTAAACAAGGTTAGATGGGGTCTCGGAACTTGAACGTTTATTCTTCTCTGACTATAATGTGAATTTGCATTGTAAAAACTGCTGCTTTGATTATAAAAGATTTTAATACTTTATAGATATAAAGATTTTTTATCGGTAACACATTTAAATCACGTGTGAAACTGACTACAACAACATACCCAAAAGTAACAATAATGATAATTGTTCTGGAAATATCATTTCTTAGTTCCTGAGAATGCTGTTTGATCATAGTACCGATTGGAAACAGCACAGACATGCTGAAAATGAAGTAAAAGTGATGTACAATGTCAGATGCCGTCCGACATACAAGTGTAACACCAAAGGAAAACATTGTACTAATAAAAAACATGCTTAAAAAATCCCGGTCTTCATCCTGCAGAATGTTTTAAAATATATCATACTCTGTTTAAACTTATTAGTATATTATTTTTCTTTACCTCTGCACAAAGTTCTACATCTCCCAATCGCTATGTGCATATCATTTCTTTTTTTTTAATCGATTCTTAATATGATAGTATGATAACAAACAATAATCAAATAAAAACACTGCATATGTCGACAGTATATTCTCTTATCATAATTTCAATACTTTTATGTCCATTATTTTTGTTTAACTCCTCAATAAGTACTATTATGTTTTATAAACTTATTTTTGTTTTTAACAGAACTTAATTTGTAAATAGTGTTTTTTTTTTTTTTCAGAGATTCCAATGATGACAGAAGGGCCAAACTAAGGGAAATAGAGTTGAAGGTAATGCAGTACCAAGATGAGCTAGAGTCAGGCAAGCGCAGTCTGAAGTACAACTTTACAATTGCTCACCAAGTGGAACATTACAGAAGAAAACTTCTGAGAAAGGTCAGTTTTGATATCTTCAGTGTTGTTCAATCCTTTCTTATAAGCAATTAATTAGTTATTCATTTTCTCTCGTTTTTTTATCGTTAGATTTATGTTTTAATGTGTTGTACTTATAAACTTTTGTGTTGTTACCGTCTAATATTCATGTATTGGTTGTATCTTTTATTTAGGCTGAAAAAGGAGGGAGAAAGGAGGAAAAGAAAGAAAAGGAAAAGGAGAAACGAGAATCAAGAAAAAGTTCATCTCCAGATGAAAGCCGAGAGACATTAGTAATGTGAGTTTGAGGCGCTAACACATATATTGTTTATAGTTTTATGAGTAACTTCCAGCATTTATTTTTATATAATAATTTTCTTTAGAATCTGCTTTTAATAGAGTTTTGGACAGTTAAATAGTTACTAGCTCTTTCAACAAATTGTGCTAAAAAAATTAGTTATGTGTTCTCAGTTTTATTTTTAGATAATTGCTTTAATTAAATAATTGACTAATTGCTGAGTGGGTGTTACATTCGTAATAGAATTAGTACATGCAACAAACTTATCAGAATGTACAATTTTGTTTCAACTTTGCTTTGTAGAATGCAATCTTATAATCTTATCTATTGTAATCCACTTGATGTGCGTTCAACAACATAATAATGAATAGTCTTGCAATCTATTCTCTTAGTTACTCACCTTAACCAATAATTATAGATGCTTTTTAAACGTAAATGCCGCATATGAGAGACTTTGGCTTACTTGTACTCATAATTTAGGATCAAGCAAAAGTGCCAGCCAAATTTTAATAACTCTTAATAGAAAATCAACAAAAGAAGGCTTTTTTAACAATTTTGAGATCATTTCACACTAAGTGTAGAAACGTATGAAAAATTGCTTTTGTACCATGATATGTTATTGTCAAATACACTATTTTGGATTTGGGGTTCAAACAATTGGGTTTAATCTTATCTTGAATTTAACCTACTGGTGGCTAAATCAGGAAAAGTCGTGTCTACCTAACTAATTGTCTGAAATATTTCACTTCCTTTATGCAAATACAGATACTTTGCAGTTGCATTTACCTTTTTAAGTCGGAAATTTTGAGTTGTTGTTGATAAAATCAATGCTGATCCCCAAGAATTTTTTAATACATAGTAAATTTTGACCTGAAATTAAATATAAAATTCTAGTTCTACACATTAGTCTTATTTGCGAAAATAAATTGAATATGTGCGAAAGTGGCCAATGAAGTGTGTTGGTTTTACTACTGTTTTTTTAATTTTCAAGGGAGACAAGGATTTGGATACACAAAATAGGGTGATAAGGTTTATCCGTACTCTAAGTAAGTGTTATCTTATATTTGATAACTACACGCTGACTGGTAAGCGAGTAAATCTGGTCATATTTTATAATGCCCCTATTTGTTTTCTTTGCAGAACTACACGTAAGTCTAAAAGAGCAAGAAGTGATTCTGATAGTCCGACGCCCATAAAGAAATCACACAGGTAATTTTGAACTCATAATATACAGAAATACTATCAGTAAGGGATGATATTCCTTATTTAAAAATAATGATGATGTACAGCGTTTATATTTACCAAGCTATCTTATACACAAAACTGTTATATAGGCTAAATAAATTGACGGTATTGGGTGTTAACCTTAGGTATTCTACTGGCTTCATTCATAGTGGTACACAAATTGTAGTTTTTAAAGAAGAATCATCATGCATTACTTGGGGAATAAATACTTAGGTTATCAGCTGTAATTAAAAATGAAAAGTGCTTTGAAAGATACCTTATAGAGTATTTCATATCCAATCGATTGAATAATTTTGCAGATTTTATTAAAAAATACGAAATTATGAAATATTACTATTAGTTGTATTTTTTTAACTCATAAAATTATGTAGGCGTCGATTAGTATCAAGATATTATAGGTATGGAATATGCATTTTATAAATATATAAACATTCACTTTACAAACTAAATACTTTGATGAATGTAGATGTTTTAAATTCAATACAAATAAATGCTAATAATAGATCACTTCTTCCCCACTCTTAATTCGTTTGATTGTGATTACACACTGAAAAACAATCGCACTACAAATGTAATATAATATACATGTATATCTAAATCAATAATACAATATGCTTTATTCATTTTACCTCCTAAATGCAAGTTACAAACTGATATTTTTCTTTATTGAATCTTTGACCTTTTGACCAACATTAAGTTTATAATTTCATCTTATATTTGAGTAAGTAAAATGAGTATAAATGCTAGATTTAGTACACTCTTGTGTTGTGAGTTCTATGCAATCGTCAAATAAGTAACATAGAAATATGTTTTTATAGTAATCAAGTTTTGCTTCATAACATAAAAGTTTTCTTCAACCTTAGTTGCTTAGAGGTAACATTATGTTCATTACCTGCTTAGATAACTGCATTTTGTTTGTTTGTTTGCATATGTTTTAATATTATGTAAAATTAATGTTTTACTAATGTTTTTCTATTAACCCTTTGAGTGCCAAGCACTGTTGAGGGACTCGCCTTTCTCAGTGCCAAGCACTCTTTTGGTGTTTGTGTAGTGTTCCATCAAATAATTCATAACTTAAAAAAATAAACATAATGAGATGAATTTTTGTTTGTTGTGTAGAAAGAAAAGAAGGTCTATAACTTGTAATATTTATTTGGATGATAAAACATGTTAAAGTTTGTAAATAAAAAAATAATACAGGCAAAAAATGCTTTTTAACTTTATAATACAAAAATTGAAATTTTATTATCTTAATTTATTTGTATTTGTATCTTTTTTATTGTTCCTTATGTACATAAGAACGATCATACCAAATTTCCAAAAAGTAAGTATCTGTATAACCAAAATTTAATTTTTTTGATTACTGAGTTTCAATTTTATATATACATATTTGATATTTTTGTAGTATTCCACAAACTAAATTCACAACTTTTTCTAAAATAAACAAAAATAATATGATGGTTTTTGTTTTATTTTGTGAGGAGGAAAGTAGGATATGATTTTTAATATTTATTTGGATGGTAAAATCTATTGACATTTTAAAATTAAAATTGTATACAAAAAAGTTAGTTTTAATTTTATTACGTGTTAAAGAAAAATTGTATGTTTTTGACCTTATACATTTGTATGCAACTTTTTCATTATTCCCTGTGTAAGTAGAAACAAGCATAACTTACCAAGTTTCAAAAAAATTAGTATCTGTAATACTGAGTATGACTTTACTGTGTATTAGTGCAAAATATTGAAAATCTGCACTCGGATAACAACATAAGTTCTCTCTCTCTCTTATTTGCAAATATTTTTTACCAGCTGTAAAAAATCAAATCAAGATAGATAATCTATGTTTATTTGGTTTATTGTGTACAAAATGAGACTAAGTACAAAGCTTGTGTTACTAGCTAGCTAGCTACTGTTACTAATGTTATCATTTAGTAACAGAATAATAAATATTCAAAAAGCTTGCCTAGTCGGCCCTTGGTACTTTACGGAAATACCCACGGACCCATCTCATTGGCTCTTGGCACTCAAAAGGGTTAGAAGGTCTGGAGCACAAATATTACTGTAAAGAGCCAATAAATTAAATAATTAAAAATAAAATATTTTAATACTCTAGAAGCTATTATGCATCTATATTTGTTCTAGGCCCTTCATGTTACTATGTGAAAAAAGACAAAAGTGGACAATCTATTCTAGTACTTTGTATTTTTCTATAATTTGAACAATATACATTTTGTACTTAGTATTTTTAGAATAATATATAAATATATAATGTCTGATGCCATTCCTTCCAGTCATTTCTCATACAGTATTACTTGTTTTCACTCTATTCCAAGATATTGGAACAGCCGTTGTCTTCTATTGTTGTTTTTGTTTATTTGTCTATCTTATTGTTAACACTCTCAATTTGCCCTTGTTCCTTTGTGGACTAAATAATAGCAATATCCTTGTATTACTAGACTTTGCTATAGGAAAAAAGTTGCACACAAAGTCACTCTAAAATATTAGAAAAATGTAGTGGTCCTGGAAGGATTAATCTTTTTAAGCACCACACATAAATAAGCCGGTGGGTTGTATGCGAATTTTTTTAAAATTATGAAATGTAAAAATCTATAAAGAAAATCTTTGTATTGTCCATCATTTGGTATTTAGTCTTACTCTTATAGTAAAGTTCAAATTGGTCTTGTTAGCCGTATCAAGTGAACTTTCCTTTAGATATTATCAAATTTTGTAACATATCTTGCTCTGCTACCGTCTTGGTGACAATTAAAGTTCTAAAATTATTTATGTAGTTGCCATTATTCTTTGTGTGGAAAAACTTATATCAAATGAGTCTTGGAATTTTATAGGTCGCGTAGCAGGAGTCCAAGAAAGAGGAAAGCCTCGAAATCACCTCACAGTAGAAAATCATCACCGTCTCGCTCCAAGCGCAGCTCACCATCAAGTTCCAGGAAGCGACGGTCTCGCTCATCCTCAACACCTCCAAGTTCCCGGTCCAAGTATCGCTCCCCCTCTCCCCGCTCCCCTCCTCTACGCAAACATTCTCCTCCTTCCAGGAAACACAAGCATAAGCACAAGTCCTCTTACTAACAATGTAAGTGTTAGTACATAATAACAGATATGAATACTGTGGTAAGTAATTATAATTAGGTGTTAGTTTATTGTAAGAAAGTTTTATTATTTTTATGGTTCTTTGCTGAATATTTTCATTCAGCTACTTTTTTTCATTATTTTTAATATTCTTTGATATGTAAATCTGTATAATGTTACATAGATTTTGTTCATTATAAAATCCAACCCAGAATACAATGTTTTGAAATAATAGTTACAATTAAATAAATTATTACTATTAATAACAGTTGTGCAGTTGATTTGTTAGAGTTAAAATCAAGGTCTGAGTTAGGGACCTTGCTCTATGATTTTTTTATCTGTTTATGATTAGTTGTGGAAAGTCAATTCCAATCAAAATATTTATAACTTACTGCAATTGAATGTAAGCTTTTCATAAAAATTCACGGTTATTGTGCAATATCAAAGTTAAATTATTAAACACTGTTCTTTTAACACCATAAATGTATTAATCAAACCCTTAAAAAAACGAGAGTTGTTTTCAAACATTTCCTCAGGAAAAGATATCGTCCAAAAATGAAATAAAATGTTGACACCGAAATGATAATTCTGATTTCGTAAAATAAAATTGTATATTAAATCCAAATTAAAATTAAAAACTATGTAAAAACAAATAAAGTTTTCACTAACACGATTTCCTCAGTCTCTGCAAACACTACAATTAACCGTTCTTAAAGTAAACAATGTTTTTAAATTCTATATAATTAGCAATTACAATAAAGTATTAAAATCAAATATTATATTGTTGGAACCTTTCTTAGAATTATGATTATTACCCACAGAATCAAATTTTTCTTTAAAATATTCAATCCAATTAATGCAAATCTCAAACGGTTTTAAGCTTTTTTTTGTAAATACATTAACAATCCACAATGTCCAACATAGATCAGGTTATAAAAACATCAAAATAAATTATACACAGATACCACAACTACAAGAAACCAGCCGCAATCTCAATCTTGTTACCTCCCCTTCCTAAAATCCCATTACTACGATGTTCGTGATTCCCCAGCACACTTCCCTACCACAAGCATTACATTACAAATTAAAACTTTATTTATTAAAAACATGTAAATTAGTAATAATATACAACAGTTCTAAAATTTAATAATAGCTCTGAATAAATAATCTAATGATTCTATTCAGGATAAAATTCTGTTAAGTCAATCCTATATTCTATGTTCTTTAATCCTCAGAGGAATTGAAACTTGTTCATTATTTATTTGGTCGAACTTCCTGCTACTTAAAACATGGTGTTTTTATAAAGCATGTTGTAATTAATCCCCATTTATCCTTCTTTGTTTCAGAAGAACTTCATCTTCACCTCACCATTTCTTGTAATATAGACCCTTCGGCCACTATTGTACATTTATATTTAAGTTTTTATTCCTTTTTTCACAAAGTATATTTGTGTCAATGAAAATAATAAGACGTTATTAATTAAACCTAGTCTGGTTTTTAAGAATCAAATTTGCGTATTTCTTTTAATATCCTTCATTCCTAAAATAAACCCAAGTGGTTACTGACTGTTTTGAAAAATCCTGAAAGTTAGCAATGAGAAAGTAGCAACTTTGCATCTTTGGCAAGTACGTTGAGCAATGTCACAAGTTTATGACGCCCTCATTTAACATTTATTTATTGAATCTTGGATGATTAACTTTTGATTGAAACTAGGTTTAAAGAAACAAAAAAAAAACACTTTACTGTCTAACAACAACATATTTAACTAGTATTTCATAGCAAAGTCTCTAATCTAATCAGAAATTTTCCACCATGTACCACTACTTCTAAAAAAGTTGGTAGATCAGTGGATTAGAAGATCATAGGTGTATTTTCTGCCTGTGTACAGATAAGGTAGCTTTAAAAAATCAAACATCTCATAAAACGATTACTGAAGATTATCGGACAGGCATATGCTGTAAATAAATAATTAACCTGTACTGTCAATCCTTTAACTACTATGCCACTCATTCATTTATTTCACTTAATTTTTATTCTGAGCTCAATTAATACTTATTCAGAAGTACTTATTACATTCCAAGAATACTAGATACAGAAAGTCCAAGGGGATCTGGCAACACTGTACCCAAGTTGGCAACATTAGTGGTTAATAAAACTGGACATGTGCTAAAATAGTGAAAATTAAATTATTTTGAGAGTCAAAACTAATATTGTTTTTTGTTGTGATGGTTGATTGATACTGGAAATGAGTAATAAAGGGTAACAGAGGGTGATTAAGCTGTGATGAGCTCTTTGTGGTGTGTTATTATTGTCTTGCTAGTAATAGTAGACGTTAAGGTCTGATGGTATTTAGAGTTGGTTTCTTCAAAAAATTACCTACTTTTAATAGTCCTGCAAAGTCGTTACAAAGATTGCTAACTATAAGAAATTATTCAAAATTACATTAACAATAGCAGGGACTGGTTTTGTGATTATTTTATTCCACGTAAACAGTTAAAAAAATTATTTTAAATTTGAAAAACAAATCATTTTTTCAGGATTTGGAATCGGATTTGAGATAAAAAAATTCCTTGTTTAATTATCATCACTATTAAAACTTATTGAAAATTACTCTAGTGATCTATTGGGGTTTAGTAGTTAGTCACTAGTTTTAGATTTAAGGAACTAAGTCGTGGAATATTTTCCATGATTCACAAATTTTGAATATTTCTTAAAAGCTTTTAATTCTGTTAATTATATTAAACTCTCAATATCCAGCCTGGCAAAGTCTGTTATAAATATTTCACAGCTTGTTAATAGGTTTCTGTTCATCAGAGTAATATGTTATAAAACTTATTCCCAGTAAATATCTTTGGGGAGGGAGGAATGCTGGATAATCTGTAATGCTGTTTCTGTATACTGTGTAGAACGTTTTTGTCTCAAGAGGATACAAGTGAAAGCAAATCAATTTGCTCTTGCCTACTGTACTTACAAATTAATGACACACTGACCCTAGAAAGAAGTATCACTTCATTTCATTGATACATGATGGTTAAAAAGCAACAGCAATTTATACAGGGAAAATTTGTGAAACCAGGAAGATGCAGAAGGATAAGAAGTGCTGTCAAATTACATCGCACAAAAAGAGAAAATGATAGTTTTATGCATTTCCCCTAAAACTAAAATATCAACTCTTTAACTGGCTATGTAATAAATTAAGTCCCACTAATATATCATATTGCAGTCAGTATGTGGAAGGAATTAACTCCAATGGAGCAGTGTTACACTGTTGCGTAAATGAAACAAGGGAAGAAAAAGATAAAGATAAGAAATACTTTCAAGTAGTTTTCGTCGTTCCCACTAGGTCACAGTTGCTCTTTTGTTTATTTCTTTTAGACCCAATTTACTGCCAAATGACAGTATTCAATCAGTTGTTCTAAGTAATCAGCTGACTCTATTTCTGCTCGTGTACTATATATTTCTTGTTTACTCGTTTTTACGTTACCGGTTGACCTGATTGTAAACGTTTCGTACTATGAGTAAATAAACGTGGGTGTTTGTGTAATTATTGAGTGTGTAAAATGGTGCGAGAAAGACTTTTGGCTGAGATGCTCCCCTGAGACTCGCTGCCCAGTATTTTCTCGCCAACAACCCTGCCGAGGAGAGCATGCCATGTTTTGCAGATGGACCAGTGTCAGCGAGCACCAACACCTGAACACGAGATGGATGTGCCACAATTGACGTTTTTCTTTGTGTGCCCAACTGTTTCCGTGCCTTTCGTACCATAAAAGGTTTCTGAGGAGACTTGTGTACTATTATTAACGTGTAACTTGGTATGTTTATGAGAAAATACTGTCTCATACTCATATTTTGTATATATAATAACTTTGGTGCATAATTAGATTAAGTCATAAGTACACCAAAAAATACAAAAAGTGTTAGTTGATTGATTTTCATAACACTTCTGTAGTAAACTCAAATCACCCAAAAAAAAATAATCTAAAATTTAAAAAAAAAAACCTTTTTAGGGCACTTACTAAGAAAAAAGCCCCACCAATCAAAGAGTAAGTACATAGCAATTATTCTTATTTGCTACTATGGCAGGGTGTCCAGCAGCCTTGAAAATCGGGAAGAGCGCGAATTATGCTTGAATTTTACCTGCCTTGAATAGGGCGGGAATTATGCTTGTATTTTGTAGAAAATCGGGAGTTTTGATTTTTTTAGACAACGTATTTTTATAAATATCTTGAGCTAAAACAGTTTACTCCATTTGACCTTTGTTTCGTTTTCGCGCGATTCACGAACAATAGGCACAGATGTGGACGTGACTCAGTGACGAGAGAAAGTTGATGTCGTCATGGGCTATAGGGGAGGGTTGTTTGTCGTGGGCTGTAGGGCTGTACGATTGAAAGTATAGCGTTCGGACCGGTTCGATTGTTTAAATCGTTCGAACTCGAGGTTCGATATATCGAGTTGAATTGCCATAGTCTGCCGCTGCCGTTACTAACGCGAATGAAGATATCGAAGCAACAGTTCGATTATGTAGACATCGATGAGAAATTAGCAGAATACAAAGGAAATTTGGAAGTAACTCGCTCTCGCTGCAATCGCCAAAAATGGCGTCAGTGTAGTTGGTTTGACGAGAGATGGTGTTTATGTACGCTTGGTGTTAAAGTAATTTGTTTTCAGTGCCGGTCAGTTGTTGATTATTGTGAACATTATTTGTCATCAAGTTTTGAACAAGTGCAAGGTAAGTTATATACAATTTTAAGTATTATTAAACTAATTTTATTCTTACTTTTGAAAATAAATGTTTATTAAAATTTTCTTCCGTTCTCACCCAAGAGGCGAAACAACGGTACTTTGGGATTATACCGACCACACCCAGACATGAATCGTTATTTGAAATTTTGCTTCTACTAATTACTAGATTAGCGTAGAACAATATTTCGTCAATATAAAACAGGTATTGTCTTATCGCAAACCCCTCCCCATCCTCAGACAGAGGTCAAAGTCGAGCGGTCTAGTAGATAACGTGATTGCAGAGTCTCCTACATTTCTCTAAACACAAAAATTCAACCAAAACAAACATTACCAAACAAAAACTAAACTCTTTATTGAAAAAAACACTCAAAACTTGTTTTTATTCTTGATCACACTCCGCCACCTAAAATGCGAGTGCCTCCGGCCATCAGCGCGGGCTTCGGTAGCCGCGCTGATGTCGACGAAAGAAAAACATGCCTCGAGATAGTACCTATCAGTAAAATATCAAATTCTAGAGGGGCTGATCAGAAATATAAATTGAATTGTAATGGAAAGGCAATTATGTACCGTGCAAAAAACTTAAATAATCGTGTGATGCCGCGCGGCCTGCCGTAATCGGGATTCTCGAGAAAGATAAGATAACAGCGACAACAATACCGATCACAATACCTGGAAATGCTTGTTGATTGATGGAATGTTAGTTCTGTTAAGGCCGCTACACACGTTCAATTCGGCTTGTCAGTTCGGCTTGTCAGTTTGGCTTGTCAATTCTAACTGACGCAGCAATCACATACACACGTTCAGTTTGGCTTGTCAGTTCGATCTGGTTAATTAACTCCAAAATTTTGTTGTGCTTGTGTTTCGGAAATTGCAAGTTAAATAATGTTTTCGGACGATGAATTATTACTAATATATGGTGCAGTGGCTTGTGTAATTGTGAAAAGGAGAAAGCGTCAACTCAAGCGGAATCAGTGGACTAAGGACTGGCTTTTAAATCGAGCCCAGTACTCCCATGTTAACCTTTTAAAAGAACTTCGGTTTCACCCCAAAGATTGGCATAATTATTTGCGGATGAACGAAGAAAAACATTCTTTTCCCCTAAACAATTCTATGAACTGAAGAACTCCTTCCTCCAAGAACTCATTGCACTGACAACACAGTGTAATGTAAATAATAAAAAAAATACTTTTTCAAAGTCTGCTGTCACTTGGAAAAGGGCTATAAATTTCACTGACTACGGACACAGCAGCAAACACGCGGACAGTTGCTAAACAGACGCCTGTCACTGGTGCGCAAGCGCAGACAGTTGATTTGAGGAACTGAACTGACGCTCCCATACACACGATCAGTTCGGCTTGCCATCAAGCCGATGTGTCAAGCCGAAATGATGAATTTCCATCATGCCATCAGTTCAAATTTCTGGCTTGAGCTCACATCGTTTGAACAAACTTTTGCATACACACAGTCAATTCGGCTTGTCAGTTCGGCTTGTTCACATCGAATTGACAAGCCGATTTGAACGTGTGTAGGCCGCTTTACTCAACTACATCGTTTTATGACGTTCTAAGTTCATTGAAAAAAGTTTAAGCGTTGGGGGCATATAACGGAATCTGACCCCATTAACAATAATTGATAATCGTTGTAATTTTGTAATTAAAGAGTTGTTTTTTCGTTCTATCATGTTTATTTCTATAAATTTATATTTTTGTCTTCATATTGGTGTGGTCGGTATAATCCCAAAGTACCTTATTAATGGTTGTTACCATTTAACTTATTGTAAATAGCTTTCTTATTTGTTTAAATTAACTTATGCTATAAAGTAAAGGTGCAGTACATGGTTAGTTATTCAAATGTTTTATGACTTTCAAACATGTTTTCTAGAGAGGGTAAAAATTGTCTGTGACAAATATATTTTTAACACAAAATAAATTGTGGGTTCAACATTTAATAGCTATGTTTTCGACTATTTGAGTTTAATCATTTTTTTACAAAATGAATATTAAGGCTGCGCTCTACCACTCTGGTGAACGCTGATGCAAGGGTTTTGAATCTGCCTCATTGTAGGCTCATTTTTTGAGCTATTACAAACATATTGATGTCATTTAAGTAACTAAATATTTGTATACGTGCATTAGTTTTTGAAATTTCAATTTCGATTCAACATAAGCTGCACACCAGGTGGAAAGTTTTTAAAAGAAGGGTATTTTCAACGTTTCATAAAATAAAAACGTGAATTTTTATTAAAGAATGAAATACAGACATTCGTAGATTGGAATATAGTAAGAGTAAAACTGCAAACGGTTTATTAAAAAGTTCTGAAGTTAAGGTACAATAAGGCAGACATGAAAGGTCTGCAAGCGCTATTCAACGCTCTGTCAGGTGGCGCGCGTGGCGGCTACAGCCGGAAACTGTAGGCAACTCTCCCACCACTACCTGCTGGATATTTCCCCTTACCCGCTTTCGCTAGGTTATAACGTGTGCCTTTCAGTTTTGGTGTCCCTTCAATTTTGTTGATTTATAATATCAATTCATACATTAATAATCAAGTTCCTATCTTGCACAAATGAAAAATTGTAGTCAATATTTTGTTTTTAAATAATAATATATTATGAACAAGTATGTATAAAGTATGAACTACAATATTTTTATTTATTCGTCATCCGATCAGTGTGAAAGGATAGGATCACAGGCGCCACTGAGCTCACGGGCGGCGGTGTCAAAGGACCGCGCCGCCGCGCCGGGTCTTTCCAACGGCCATGGGCGAAACACTACTTACGCGCCACCGTGGCGCGCCCATGCTAGGAATGATCGTGTCGTGTGGAAGCTCTCAGATACATCTTCATATCACCGAAATAGTGTTGGCGAACTCTTTCCGTAACAATAAATTCGTAACGTGTAACAACTACCTCTACCTCCTGGGGAATAATAAATTATTGGTTAATGTCAATATTTTCAAAATATGAGTGACATACCTCATTATGAGGTATTTTGTTTAGTGCAATATTATAGTCTAACTATAATAGTTTTTATTTGACTGAATGTATGATTGCTTCATTTGATTGTTAAACAAATCTCATTACATGAGCAGCTATTACCCATTACAAAATAAAGGAGTTAACATTTTAAATTAAAATTCCACTTTTAACTTTTTACTATAAATGCGTATTGCCAGAACTAGTTGACCCAAGATACCCTCGAGGGCTTCCTGTGAGAGACAAACTAGATGTTTTATAACTACAATTTTATGTTAGTATAATGCAATAGACGTGACAAGAGCAGCTGATATAGTAATTAATTTAATTCGCATGTATACCTATATTATCCCTTACAGTCATGGAGACTAGTGGTATGTTAAAAAACAAACTACACAATTAAATATGACAGATAGGTCCGTATGTGTTATTAGTTTCAATGCAACATTAATATTTTTGCGTAATGAGGATAATAGAAATTGTATTTTTATAACTAAAATGAGTTGTTTCCAAAATTTGTTTATTTTTTATTTATTTTAACAGTTATTTTGTTTTTATGAAACTTAATTCACCTAAAACTAATTTAACCCTCAACTGGTTTAGAATAGTATTGCTGGGTTTAGTTTTCTAATAAAGCTTAATACTAACATTTTTTTACTTTTTATTTTTTGTTAACAAATGGGAAAAAATATATATTTTTTACCAACATTTCGTTTTAGTATTAAGTTTTTTCATTAGGCTATATTTTTTGACACCAGAAAAGTATATATATTTGATTTTATCTTAACCTTCGAGGAGTTGCTTGTTGCTTCGCGGAGGTTATCTCTGCATGTTAACTTTTTATTAAAATAAAAGTGCTTAGTGAATAGTTTACCTATTAAATATAACTGGTTTTACCTATTAAATTACTCGTGATTTTTTTTAATATTGCTTGTAAGTTGTTAAACACTTTACAATATTAACAATAAAATTAGTTCCTAATAACTTCAGGTAGCACCAGTGCTTAATTTCTAAAATTTTAGGTGTGGGAAACTCTTAAAGCGGGGAAGCTCAGACCGGTGGGTATGGAATACACCCCAGGAAGGAGGGGGGCCCTCACCCAGGAAAACTTTTGAAAATTATAACTGTAAACCTTTGTTTTTAGGCCACCCAGACATAATAATACATTCATTTTTATAAAATACCAAGTGATATTTTAATGCTGTTTATTTTCTTTAAGGTGCTTGATTAGGATGTAAGAAAATAAAAAACATGAATTTAAATTATTGAGTTTACTCTCTACTCTACTCTACTCCATTAACACCTTGTTGCCTACTTTAAATTTCCCAGAAATATTTGGTTTGATTTCATTGACCATTTTGTTTGAATCAATGAAGCTCGCCAATATTAATTTTTTAATGAATGGTAAAATAAAAACAAATTGAGCCTTATTCACAGTTTTATTTATACACATTACAGTAGTAATAATAATACATATTAATATGTAAATGGATGTTTGTTAATATAACAGCTTTTTTACACGTTTGCATATTTTACAAAAAAATTTCATACCTTATGGGTACAAAACAATATTAATACATTCAAAATAAACCAACTTCTTGGAAAGGAAAAAGGAAGCGTTTAATTACACACAAAAAATAAATGATACACAGAGTGGAGTAACACGGTTTCATTTTTTTTAAATTTAGTGTAGTTTTAAAAAAGTTAAGGTTGATTATTTTATTTGCTTATTAGTTATTATAAACAAATATGTAGCCTACGGATTTGTAGTATAATATTGTAAGGCAATGCCAAGATTGTTGGTAAACTTAGTTTTAGTTGTTTGTTAATATTTTAAAGTGAAAACTACAAAAGAAACAAAAACAACAACACACAAAACTAACTGTAAGTACAAAAAAGAACTCAGAAACTTGAGTTCAGAACACAACTATAAGTTAGGCATAGGCTAGTTATATTAATGAAAACTTAATGTTCTGAAATTCTAAAAGATATTTAAAAAAAAACAGATTTAGGAAAAAAAGTTCCCACAATGCAATGCTGTCTTCATGGTAAGTTTTCTGCCCTCGTTGTTTTGACTTGGTGTCAAGTGCAGAATGGTGTCCCTTCGCCAGCCAGGTTTTGACGTGTTCGCTCGGGATTGTATCTAGCCACAGGAGGGTCCTAGGAGCCTGATCCGCAATAAATCACAAACAGTGCTAATGTAGAGTGAAGATCTAAGAGGAGACATAATTAGATTCATTGCAGAAAACCCACGTTCACATTCAGCACTAGACACTGCAATACTATTTATGATGGAAATCAGTTTCTTAAACGACGGCGGTTTGCTCTAGAATAGTAGGTTTCTCTCCACTTAACATAGGCTTCAGTCCCTGCTTTGAAGTGTCTGAAGTCTCTAATTATATCCTGAGAGCTGCTAATCTTAAATCTATCGCAGATTCGCTGGATCTCACATTCTCCGTAGGTGATGGATAAGTCTTTTGGCCAATACATGGGGTGGATCACTTTGATGTCATTCATGAATTTTGGTGTGTAGTGTTCAGCCGCATTTGAAGATGATGATAGCAACCTTGAAGTCAAGTTGTTAGCGAGGCTCCGATAGAACTGTTTTTCTGGAATAACTGGGTATCTTGGATCTTACACAAAGTTTAAACATCTTGAAACATCAAATCGTCAATAGCAATTTTAGCTTCCACTGAACGTCTACCCATGTTTTCAACTCGGTTTTCAAACACTTTGATTAACAGTGTTACATCACTGTGGGCTTGGATAAGGTTGAGGCTTGAGGTTGATTTTTGAAGCTGTAAGGACAAATCCGATAAAACTCTTCTAGAGCATCGAACATCAATGCCAGGTTGTGTACAAAAAGTTGTAGAAGATAATGTACTACAAAGCCCTTTGTAAGTTGAACGTTGCTTCGAGTCCCTTTGTTTGTCTTCAGGACGCTTCAATGAAATGATTGTACAAAGCTTTAAAATCTGTCCAAACTGCTTTCACCGCCATTAAGCTGGAGGCTACCCAACGAGTATCTAAAACACGGCCGATTTTCAACATTTGCTCCTCTAGTCCTTTAGCAACTTCTGCCAACTCCCTGCTGTTTTTCGGTGAACAACTAAACATGTTTCTAATTTTATCCATGAATATCTTAAAATGATTGATTCCAGCTACTTCTTCTTATGGAATCGTGCACGGCAAGCTCTAAACGATGGTTCAAACAATGCCAAATGAACAAGTTGGGGAACGTTTCAGTAAGCTGTATAGCAAGGCCAGATTTCTTGCCTAGTAGCACTGAAGCACCATCACAAGTTAGAGCAATCATATGGTCTTTCATGAATTCAAAGCTTAGACCTAATGCTTGTAACTGATTTAAAAGTTCTTGTAATATACCAGCTGATGTTGTGCTATTTAGCTCAAAAAGTGTTAAGAACACTGTCATAGGGTTTTTGCATTCCCTTTTAGAACAGTTCTGATATAAACCACCAAAGCATTTTTGTTTGAAACTGAAGTGGCTTCATCCAAAAGCAGGGAAAATTTAGATTCTGACTTGATTAGGCCATTTATCAAGTCTGATTTCATTTCATCAGAAATATGATGAATTATATTGGAGCAAGCAAACATTTGAATGTAGGATTCGCCCCATATCTAAGCCATTCATTATTTGAAGATCAAATTTCAGTTTCAAACTCAAAAAAATGGCCCTATTTAGTTTAGCTTGCTTATAAGCCGTGCGGAAAATGCGCTCAGTTACAATCTGCTGCTCTTTATGCATAGAAGCAACAGCTTTTTTCATTGTATCTTTTCTTAGCTTCAATGAGTATTTTTTCAGCTAAAGAATGAGCTCGAGACCCACGGTGTAAAAATATCTTTTTCCTAAGAGAGGATTGCTGGTCTTTTTTATTGTTTCCATAAGCGGGTAACAGGTTCCTAAAACCCCACTCTTCGCTAATCTTTAGGCCCTTCGTTTTCTCTGCACCTAGAGTACTCACACTACGGCAAACGTTGCAACTAGTTCTCTGTTCACAATTAACCATGGATTTTTAGCTTTTAAATTCAACAATTTGTTCTTCAGACCAACAAACTGGCTGTTCACCCCCTATTAACAAAATCATTATTTTCATTACTAACCTTAGCTTCGTCTGCATCAGATCCCAAACCCACCAACCTGGATACTATTTTGACCGACGAGGAAGTCGAAGGGGAATGGTAATCGCAATTATCCTCATTGATCCCGATTGCGTCTTCTTTTTTATCTTGATCAACAATTGAAGTTGTAGTCAATGCTTCCGAACTGCAGTTCTCATTATTCGCATAACCTTTTTGTTTCTTAGGGTTAGGTTGAAAGAAATCAAACAATTTTTCTGGTAGTCATAGTCAATTAGGAAACTATTTAGCTGCACCAGCACTAATAAGCATAAACACGAACACAATCAACGACCTGCACCTCAAAAACGAACTTAAGCGTGATGGGATGCGATGCAACTTGTAACTTAAACGCGAAACACACCAAGGTCAAGTCAACTAGTCAACACACTTGTGATCACTGGGGCGGTGGCGCGGTGAAGGAATGGAGGGGGAAAGGAAGGGGGGTGGGGTGGGTATTGCTTTGTTATTGAGAGGCGCAGCCGCGCATGCGCGAACTAGGATGACTCGCCCGTCACCTTCCTCCTGCCTGATTCCGTGCAGACTCATCACAGCACAGTTCACAACTGCTTGTACGGGCGCTTACTATCTCTGCTTACGAGTCACTCGCAACAAAGCATAGCATAATATTGATCCTACCTACAATTTTTTTTTTAACTAAAACTTGTATCGTAGTTTTAAAAGCGTTCCCTTGCGTTCCGGCACTCTTGGGAGGTAAGGGAACGCCGTTCCCTTGCTTTCCCACTGAAATTAACCACTGGGTAGCACTTAACTGTAAAATTACGTAACAAAACCAAACAAATAGAATACATTTTTGTAATTATGTGATGTGGAAAAAACCTCTGTGTGCGCCCTTTCCCATTATAATAAGAAACCTCTCGGGGGTTAAACTTATTAGTTAATATAGATAGGTTTGGCATAACTGTGGCTAACCTGGGCAACCTAAAAACATTTTAGGCCTACCGTATTTATTTTTTACAACATTTATTAATTATAAATTGATGTGGCAACCTTGTAAAAAATATTTAGTTCTAGTAGGCCTATGTATTTTTCTTTAAGGGGCTGAAATCAAATTTATATGGTGACTGATGATGACAAAGGGGTTAAAAACCGTTTATTTGTTTTTAAGGAGATTCTTTTTATAATGAAAAAGGAAAAAAATAATACAATAAAACATTATTTTTAATTTGCAGAGGTCTTTGGATGTCCATGACACCATTAAAGACGACATATGATAATAATGTTATGGACATTGAAAGGCCTCGGCCAATTAAAAAAAATTTGTTGGATTGTTTTCTTTTCTTCTCACTGTGTTTAAAAAAAAATACCTGATGTCATTTCATTATAAGTCTTAAATAAACCTGCTACTTAGCTGTCAATACTTAACCTAACTTTATTTTTATTATGTCACAGTTTTTAAAAGTATGGACACTTATATAAATAAATAAAAACAAACAACTTTAATAAATGTATACAAAATTACATTACATTAAAACAGCAAATTAAGTTATATGTATGTCAGAAGCACAGGCAATGAATTAATTAATTTATTAAAACTTGGTTCTATTTAATAATAATGTACCTTAAATTATTATAAACTTTTAAGTACAATGTAATATGGATGTCATTGTTTTTGTTGAATGTGCAGTGAGTTATTTTAGACCATATCCTTGCCAGTCCACTATATGTCAAGTTTTTATTGTTAAACATATGTTAAACTTTAAAAAATGTTTCAGAGATTTTAAAGTTAAATTAAGGTTGGTCTCAATCAAATGTTTTGGGAAAACAATTAACACAAGTTATTTTTTTCAAGATGGTGAGGCACGGGAAGACGAGTTTCCAGGATCACTGGCTTTTGGACCCGGACTGCAAGAATTGGGTTAGAAGAGCTGCAGGAGACATCTATTCAGCTACATGCTTATTTTGTCCTGGGACGCTAATATCCGTATCTACAATGGGAAGACAAGCTCTTGTGAGTCATTCAAAGTCAAAAAAACATGTTTCAAAGGTCAATGCAGAGATGAAACAGCCCAACATCGGAGCTTATTTAAGAACTAAGGTAAGGGAATCTGAGTTAGCCACTACTTCAAAGTCATCAATGATTAATGCAAATGTGCCTACAACTTCAAAGTCATCAGTGAGTAATGAAGATGTGCCTACAACTTCAAAGTCATCAATGATTAATGAAAGTGGACCTGACTTACCTCAAGCTGAACAAGTTTCTCTTCCAAAGTCTTCAGTGCCAATGTTAGTTGATAAAAAAAACTCTATCATGAACAAAAGTTTGTTAAATGAAAAAGTTTCAAGGGCTGAAATAATATGGTGTTTGAACAGTGTTTTCAGTCATCGATCCAATAGGGCAACAGCCAAAGATATTCATATTTTAAGGCACATGTTTCCTGAAAATGAAGTTTTAAGTAAAATGAAACTTGAAAGGACCAAAGTTGGATATCTAGCAGTCTTTGGGCTTGCTCCATTTTTCAAAAATGAATTGTTAAAAGAACTAAATCAATCTAGCCACTTGGTTATAAGCTTTGATGAATCTTTAAATAAAATCAGCCAGAGCCAACAAATGGATTTAGTTGTAAGATTTTGGAGTGCAGCGAAAAACGAAGTTTGTACTCGATATCTAACATCAGATTTTTTAAAGAAGACTACTGCTGCAGATCTTTTGAGAGCATTTCTTGCTGCCTTGAACTGTGTTGAAATGAAAAAGCTCATTCAAGTTTCAATGGATGGTCCAAACGTAAATAAGAAGTTTCTCTTTGATCTTAGAGATTATCTTGAAACAGATTTGTCTCTAGAAACAAAAATGATAGATTTGGGCACCTGTGGATTGCATACCCTTCATTGTGCATTCAAGGCTGCAATGAATTCCACTGGTTGGAATATAGTTCCCTTTCTGCGTGCCCTTTATAACTTTTTCAAGTACCAGCCAGCTCGCCGTGGTAGTTTTATCAAACACACGGGTTCAACGAAATTTCCTCTAAAGTTTTGTGCTGTCAGGTGGCTGGAAAATGCAGATGTGGCAGAAAGAGCCATAAACATTCTACCTGACTTAAGGAAATATGTTCAATCTCTGGACCAGTTGAAGGCTAAACCCAATACCAGAAGTTTTTCTATCATAGAAGAGTGTCTTAACGACTTATTGGGTGCTCAGCTAGCTTTCTTTAAAACTCTGTCCTCTGATGTACAACCCCTTCTTACAGAGTTCCAAAGTAATTTGCCCCTTGTCCCTTTTCTGTACACTTCTCTAAGAAACTTAGTGATAAAAGAGATGGAACGGTTTGTTCTGCCAGAGAAAGTTTTCCTTCTATTAAAGTCTTCATGAAATCAGAAAATTTAATTCCACTTTCCAAGATAAACATTGGAATTGGAGCAAAATGTGAATTGGGGAAATTTCATGAAAAGATTAGTTTAAAAGAAGTGACTCTGTTTAAGGATGAATGCCGAAAAGCACTGAAATGCCTGTTGGAAAGATTATTGGATCGATCCCCACTTAGTTATGAAGCAACAAAATTTCTTACTTCGCTTGACCCCAACATAGCACACACTAAAGTGGGGCAGGTGAGGTTTGAAAGATTAATAATCCTTCTGACCCAGAACAATCTTATTAACACACGAACGGCAGAGATAGCTCAAGAAGAGTTTAAAACGTTGTCCTTGAACAAAGACGTCATCCAAGAGATGAAAAGTTTCAAGAGAGTTGAAGACGTAGAGGAAAGGAGTGGGTGCCAGAAAAAGGAACCCAGAAGACTGGACCATTTCTGGATTAGATTGGTCAGGAAATATTGCTCTAACTATCAGTCTATTGAGACTATTATAAAACTGGTTTTGATCCTCTCACATGGCAACGCTGAGGTAGAGCGAGGGTTTTCTATCAACAAAGAGTGTTTGATTGAAAATATGAAAGAAGACTCATTAGTAGCAGCCAGAACAATCTTCAATGCTGTAAGTGTGTATGGTGGGGTGGAGAAGGTGCCCATTTGCAAGAAGATTCTTCTTTCTGCCTCTAATTCGTACTCCATGTACAAAGAGCATTTTGTTAGAGGAAAAGAAGAAGACCACACAAGAGACTGCAGAAAAGGAAAGTAGGAAAACGAATCAAATCCTAGTACGCGAATTGGAACTAAAAAAAAGGAAAATTCTGGAAGTTGCCCAAAAGGAATGTGAAAGCATTGGTCAAGAAATTGAAAATTTGATCAAATAATTTACTAAAATCTGTTCCATGTATATATGTAAATATTATTTGTGTATTTCTATCAATAAAAAATTGTTCTTGATTTTTTTTAGTAAAACTGTTTCTTTACTATCCTGTGTATTTGAAGGGTTTTTCAGACTTAAAATAAAAAATCTAAATCATTTACCTATTTGGATATTAAAATGTATTTGTAACAAACTGTCACAATATAAACATTAAATTAAGCTTTGGTACTTTATCATAATTTTTTATAGGCCTGCAATGTTTTTTTACTATTTTTTTTAATAGTAACATTACACTAAAAAAAACAGTAGCAGTCGTGGGACTGCCGATAGAAGTGAAAACGGAACTATTAAGTTGAGAGTAATTAACAATACGTTATAGTAGCAGTACATCTGTAATTGTAAATGTGACGCGTTTTTAATTTTCCAATTTTAAAATCCACGAAAAAATATTATCAAATAACTAGAAATCTATTTTACCACGCTAGTAAGATAAATCTTATACCGTAATAATACTCATTTCATGATGAAGAGGTTAAATATTAAAAACATAATTAAAATGAATAATGCTAAATTTTAAATACAAATATTCGTACAAATATTAAAAATGTTTAAAAATATATTCGTTGTTTTCATTTATAAGTGAGTAAACACCGAGTGAACAACAGTGAGTTGAACACCGTTGTAAATAATACAGTTATTGCTACGGATAAAGTATATAATTGCAATAACAAATAAACCCACAATATTTTTAAAACTAATAAATTAGTTAAATTAACTTGGTTCTTTCGTAAAGGTATTTTTATTGCACAATAAACTAATTTATTGAGTTAATACGGTATCAGTGAGGCAATGCGCCAACTACAGTTCCGGCAGAAACGTTCACTCATCACTTCATACGCTACTACAGGCTAAACTAAACTTCCAATAAAAAAATGATAAATTACATAAAAAGATTCATCTATTTTCACACAACTTTCTCGCTGACAAATTTTGTCTGACCAAAAAATAAAAAAAATCCTCGCTTACTACTTTTTTCTTGTCATTGTAAACGCTATGTAAAATGTAAACAATAATCAAAATTATTTCGAAATTTTTTTAATATTTAAAAATGTAACCAATAGATTGCCAATATTAAGAGCTTTAATTTGACGCATCTTACAGAATTGTACGACATTGGCTTCACTTTTAAATCGCGAGAGGAAGCCGTAAAGGTCACTGATTTTCGCAGTCTGTTTTCATACTCCGCCGGGACAGTTTTAACACAGCGAGACTGACTTTTTCATGCAGGTTAGTAGTCCGCGGCCAAGTGTACGGTTAAAAAACACAGCGAGACTGACTTTTTCATGCAGGTTAGTATCATTAGCATGTCGGTGACGCGAACCGAGGATTTTACCCTCTACCAAAACGCTCAACGCGCCTAAAGAAGTTTTCACTTCAAAAATAATTTCAAACTAAAATGAAATGCCACATAAATAGCTTAGTATTGTTTAAATAATTAAATTAACATATTTTATAGATACGATTAACAGTTCAAAGTTTTTGAACTCATGGAAGTTCAATTATAAGTTACAACATATGAAAAAGCTCATTTACTATAGATTTTTCAACAACGAATTATAAAATGTTAAAAATGTATAAGGACATTAATAATTTAAACAGGGGACCCACTATCTTTGAGCATCGTCTAAAATAAAGGTATGTATTCCTTTAAACTGTTATTTAAAAATATCATGATGCTGTTATTAAGCCTTAAATATTTGATAAATCTTTATTTTTACATGGAAAGTGAACACTATTTCGTGACTTGATTTTGGCTTGTAAAGTTGTTAGTTACCGATAAAGAGCCAAAAGTAAACTGCGACAATAGCCTTGAATTTTATAATTTTGAGCCTTGAAAACCTTGAAATGTGCTTGAATTTTAGATTTGGCCATCACTGGACACCCTGTATGGCTATAATTAGGTGATATACAGAATCGTTTTAGCTCATTAACATTTTGCATGTGATTACGTAATGTAACAAATTTGTGAAACTTCCGAAGAATGAAGATTATGACATGACATTGTGATGGAACCTGTTTTGCAATGGATTAATCTAGATGGCCTCTATCAACATGTAGTGTTTGTACTCTAATGTTGATAGAAATCTCAGGAGTTCAAATCACCACAGAATGTTTATACTCTGTTAGCTTGGCTGCTTTACAAAATTAAACTTATTGGATTGCATCAATCTTTGTTGTTATTAATTAGCTGTTTTCAATTCACTTTGACACGACTTACCCTACCAACATATTTAAATATACTGTAGTTGTAAATATTTTCGCATTACTTTTTTTCAAATGGAACCTGTTTTAAAAAATTCCATCCAAGTCTTCCAATTTGCATTATGTCAAATAACCAAAAGGTTTTGTTTTAAAATCTGTTGATTACTAGTAAGGTTTAGTCTTCTCCTCTGGGTAGGATGGTATTCAAAGAAAAAGTAAGCTCTCAGTCTTCAACTATGTAGTAACAGTAACAACTGAAATGTACTGTCTGTCTGTGTCTGAAGAGATGAAACAATATCGGAAACAGCTTCACTAGCGGAGTATCTGCTTCTTTTCTCTACCAGGTTTACGCAAGGGAGCGATCATCATAGCACAAGAACCTGCCTATTGTGCCTTAGCAGGTTTAATGATGATAGGCAGCATAGTTTAATGAGGAATCACAAAAAGCAAAAGGCCTGTGAATTAGAAATAGAATGAGATTCATTTCTCGATGCAACAGATACTTTTTGTGAATCAACCTTTGTAAAAAATTTAATTGGGCTATTATTTATAGGAATGTTTATATAGTACTTTAAGATGGAAGTGGTTTCTATCCATTTAAATAATGATGTACATACATATATGCACACTTTGATATAGATAAGGATATTAAAGAACAAAGTTCGTGTCAGTCATACAGGTTATTCCAAAATCAAATGAAACCAAAATTTTACAGCAATAGTTTAATTCGAAAAATAAATTACAGATACATACCTACAGATTCTATAGTCTATTCTTAAGTGAATACATAGAATCACTAATGCTAATGGATGGCTGAAGTCTATGCTAATTGTAAAACTAAAATAACACATTGTTATGTAGTCAGGAACTAAATTGCATTTTTACGTCCTATAAATAAATATATAATTAATTTAAGATAGTATTTAATAATACAGTTACTGTTATAAGCTCAGGAAATTATTTGTAGAATAATAAGTTTTCCAGGAAACATTCAGCAACTTGTAGAGCTAATACTTTTCTTAAATACATATTAAGTTGTTTTTTTTTATTAACCTGCATAATGCAGTTTTACTACCAGTAATGCTAATGAGTAACTGTGCTCATATAATACCATGGTCTAAAAAACTGTGGTACACCTCCTTTATTCTTACGTTTAACACCTGTTGTGACTTTAATCCCTGTTCCACTTGGATTGATTGGGCGCCTAGGCCTGTGATAGATAAATGGACGTATTGGTTTATGCGTCACAAACTCCTTAACTGGAGGGGATCCTGTACTAGGAAAGTTAGGAGCTGGTACCCTTGTAGTGTAATGAGGCAGACCATGAAGATAGGGTGTTGAAGTCATACTAGTAGTTACCTCAGTTTGGTGGGTCTGTGGGGAATCAGGAATTACATCACTCGATGTTGGCCCAGGCAGAGTGTTATCAGTTAGGTTGCGTTCAGAAGGACTTTCTGTAGACTTTGGAAATAGTACATCTAGTATCTCATTTCCAGTGCTTGGTTGCTCAGGTTGTACACTATCTTTGTCTGGTTGTTGATCTGATGGTATATCTTGCACCTCATGTTTAGTGCTGGATTCAACAGGTAGTATATCTGTGCTTGGATACTGATCCGATGGTACATTTGGTATATTATGTTCAGTGCTTGGTTGTGCAGGTTCTACACTGCCTGAATCGGGATTTTGATTCGATGGTACATCTGGCATATTATTTCCAGTGCTTGGTTGTTCAGGCTGTACATTATTTATGTCTGGTTGTGGAACTGATGGTACATCTGGTATACTATGTTCTGTGGTTGTTTGTCCAGGTTGTACACTGCCTGTGTTGGTTTGTTGATCCGATGGTACATGTGGTATACTATGTTCTGTGGTTGTTTGTCCAGGTTGTACACTGCCTGTGTTGGTTTGTTGATCCGATGGTACATGTGGTATACTATGTTCTGTGGTTGTTTGTCCAGGTTGTACACTGCCTGTGGTTGTTTGTTGATCCGCTGGTACATGTGGTATACTATGTTCTGTGGTTGTTTCTCCAGGTTGTACAGTGCCTGTGTTGGTTTGCTGATCCGATGGTACGTGTGGTATACTATGTTCTGTGGTTGTTTCTCCAGGTTGTCTCCAGGTTGTACACTGCCTGTGGTTGTTTGTTGATCCAATGGTACGTGTGGTATACTATGTTCTGTGGTTGTTTCTCCAGGTTGTACAGTGCCTGTGTTGGTTTGCTGATCCGATGGTACGTGTGGTATACTATGTTCTGTGGTTGTTTCTCCAGGTTGTACACTGCCTGTGGTTGTTTGTTGATCCAATGGTACATGTGGTATACTATGTTCTGGGGTTGTTTCTCCAGGTTGTACACTGCCTGTGTTGGTTTGTTGATCCAATGGTACATGTGGTATACTATGTTCTGTGGTTGTTTCTCCAGGTTGTACACTGCCTGTGGTTGTTTGTTGATCCAATGGGTACATGTGGTATACTATGTTCTGTGGTTGTTTCTCCAGGTTGTACACTGCCTGTGTTGGTTTGTTGATCCGATGGTACATGTGGTATACTATGTTCTGTGGTTGTTTCTCCAGGTTGTACACTGCCTGTGGTTGTTTGTTGATCCAATGGTACATGTGGTATACTATGTTCTGGGGTTGTTTCTCCAGGTTGTACACTGCCTGTGTTGGTTTGTTGATCCGGTGGTATATGTGGTATACTATGTTCTGTGGTTGTTTCTCCAGGTTGTACACTGCCTGTGTTGGTTTGGTGATCCGATGGTACATGTGGTATACTATGTTCTGTGTTTGTTTGTCCAGGTTGTACAATGCCTGTAGTTGTTTGTTGATCCAGTGGTACGTGTGGTATACTATGTTCTGTGGTTGTTTCTCCAGGTTGTACACTGCCTGTGTTGGTTTGGTGATCCGATGGTACATGTGGTATACTATGTTCTGTGTTTGTTTGTCCAGGTTGTACACTGCCTGTGGTTGTTTGTTGATCCAATGGTACATGTGGTATACTATGTTCTGTGGTTGTTTCTCCAGGTTGTACACTGCCTGTGTTGGTTTGTTGATCCGGTGGTATATGTGGTATACTATGTTCTGTGGTTGTTTCTCCAGGTTGTACACTGCCTGTGTTGGTTTGGTGATCCGATGGTACATGTGGTATACTATGTTCTGTGTTTGTTTGTCCAGGTTGTACAATGCCTGTAGTTGTTTGTTGATCCAATGGTACGTGTGGTATACTATGTTCTGTGGTTGTTTCTCCAGGTTGTACACTGCCTGTGTTGGTTTGTTGATCCGATGGTACATGTGGTATACTATGTTCTGTGGTTGTTTCTCCAGGTTGTACACTGCCTGTGGTTGTTTGTTGATCCAATGGTACATGTGGTATACTATGTTCTGTGGTTGTTTCTCCAGGTTGTACACTGCCTGTGGTTGTTTGTTGATCCAATGGTACGTGTGGTATACTATGTTCTGTGGTTGTTTGTCCAGGTTGTACACTGCCTGTGGCTGTTTGTTGATCCAATGGTACATGTGGTATACTATGTTCTGTGGTTGTTTCTCCAGGTTGTACACTGCCTGTGGTTGTTTGTTGATCCAATGGTACATGTGGTATACTATGTTCTGTGGTTGTTTCTCCAGGTTGTACAGTGCCTGTGTTGGTTTGTTGATCCGATGATATATCTGTCATACTCATTTCCAGTGCTTGGTTGCTCAGGCTGTGCACTATTTTTGTCTGGTTTTTGATCTGATGTTACATTTGGCATTTCATGTTCAGTGCTATATTCTACAGGCAGAATATCCGTACTTGCGTGTTGATCCGATGGTACATCTGGCATCTCATGTTCAGTGAATGGCTGATCAGGCTGTGTACTATCTGTGTCTGGTTGTTGATCAAATGGTACATCTGGCATCTCATGTTCAGTACTAGGTTCTTCTGGCAGTATATCTGTGCTTGGGTATTGATCTGGTGGTACATTTGGTATATTATGTTCAGTGCTTGGTTGTCCAGGTTCTACACTATCTGAATCAGGATTTTGTTCCGATGGTACATCTGGCATCTCATTTCCAGTGCTTGGTTGTTCAGGCTGTACACTATTTATGTCTGGTTGTGGAACTGATGGTAAATCTTGCATCTCATTTTTAGTGCTCGATTCCACAGGCAGTATATCTGTGCTTGGGTACTGATCCGATGGTACATTTGGTATATTATGTTCAGTGCTTGGTTGTTCACTATCTTTATCTGGTTGTTGTTCTAAAGGTACATCTGGCATCTCATTTCCAGTGCTTGGTTGTTCAGGTTGTACACTATCTTCGTCTGGTTGTTGATCTGATGGTATATCTTGGATCTCATGTTTAGTGCTGGATTCCACAGGTAGTATATCTGTGCTTGGGTACTGATCCGATGGTAAATTTGGTATATTATGTTCAGTGCTTGGTTGCGCAAGTTCTACACTACCTGAATCGGGATTTGGATACGATGGTACATCTGGCATCTCATTTCCAGTGCTTGGTTGTTTAGGTTGTACACTATCTTTGTCTGGTTGTTGATCTGATGGTAAATCTTGCATCTCATGTTTAGTGCTAGATTCCACAGGCAGTACATCTGTGCTTGGGTACTGATCTGATGGTACATTTGGTATATTATGTTCAGTGCTTGGTTGTTCAGGTTCTACACTGCCTGAATCGGGTTTTTGATTCGATGGTACATCTGGCATCTCATTTCCAGTGCTTGGTTGTTCAGGTTGTACACTATCTGTGTCTGGTTGTTGATCTGATGGTAAATCTTGCATCTCATGTTTAGTGGCTAGATTCCACAGGCAGTACATCTGTGCTCGGGTACTGATCTGATGGTATATCTGACATCTGATTTCCTGTGCTTGGTTGTTCAGGCTGAAAACTATCTTTGTCTGGTTGATTATCTGACGGTACATCGTGCATCTCATTTCCAGTACTTGGTTGTTCAGGTTGCACACTATCTTTGTTTGGTTGTTGATCCAATGGTACATCTGGCATTTCATTTCCAGTGGTTGGTTGTTTAGGTTGTACTCCGTCAGTGTTTTGTTGTTGATCTGATGGTACTTGTGGCACCTCATGTTCTTTACTTGGTTGCTTAGGCATAACATTGCCTACGCATGGTTGTTCAGGTTGTATAATGTCTGTGTTTGGTTGTTGATCTGATGGTACTTGTGACATCTCATGTTCTTTACTTGGTTGCTCAGGCATAACATTGCCTACGCATGGTTGTTCAGGTTGTATAATGTCTGTGTTTGGTTGTTGATCTGATGGTACTTGTGGCACCTCATGTACTTTACTTGGTTGCTCAGGCATAACATTGCCTACGCATGGTTGTTCAGGTTGTATAATGTCTGTGTTTGGTTGTTGATCTGATGGTACTTGTGGCACCTCATGTTCTTTACTTGGTTGCTCAGGCATAACATTGCCTACGCATGGTTGTTCAGGTTGTATAATGTCTGTGTTTGGTTGTTGATCTGATGGTACTTGTGGCACCTCATGTTCTTTACTTGGTTGCTCAGGCATAAAATTGCCTGTGCAAGGTTTTTGATCAGGTAAGTTAGCTGGAATTTCAATTTCAGTGCTCGTCAGCTCAGGTTGTACATTGTCTTTAACTGTATACAGACCTGTTGGTACCTCTGACATCACATGCTCTGTGCTTTGATAAACAGGAAATCTCGGTTCTGTAGTTATCTCAGGCTGTTCTTTATGTGTTTCCTCTTGGCTTCCTTTCGGTTCATGACCGGTACTTGAATGGGTAGGGTGTGTTGTAGTAACTGGTACGTCTTGTTCACTATGGGAGTGAGTTGGTTGATTCTGATCTTTGTTGGTTTCTGTTACTGAATTTTCTATTGTTGGTTGCATTGGACTTTGATCGTGTGTAGTTATGTCAAGCACGGTGAACTCTGTTGTATGTTCAGTTTCATGTTCAACTATTATATGTTGAGTAGTTGAATCTAAACTATTTTGATTAACAGTTGTTAGTTTTTCCACTACATTATCTGTACTTTGTTGATCATCATGACATTCTGTTGTTATCTCTGATTCCTTTCCTTTGCATCCTGTTGTATGTTTTGGATATTCAGTAGTAACACAAGGCTTTTGATTGTTTGTACTTTTACAGTCAGGTAATATATAACCAGTACAAGGTGGTGGAAGATCCTGGCCAGTTTGGACCTCTGGAGTTTTGTGGCCAGTACAAGGATTGTGAGGCTGTCTCTCATTGGTGGGTTGAGTGGTCGCTTGTCCATTGAATATCATGTCTGTGTCGTGATTTTTAGATGTGTCTTTTGTTGTATGAGTAATTTCTGTGGTTGGATTAGAAGTAGGATCTTTTGATATTGTATTATCAGCAGTCATACTATCTGTACTATCATCTTTTGGTGTAATTGTAGTAGTTTTTCCTATATCATCAGGCTTTTTGGAACCATGTACTGTTAATGTTGTCTGAACTTTGTCACAATTGCATTCTGATGTTAATTTTGGATTTGCTGTTGTTACTACCGTAGGGTACGGCTCTGCTGTAGGTTTATTTCTTACATCATTTTCTGTAGATTGAGACCCAAAGTCAAAGGTAGGAATTTTTTCAGTTTCTTGTATATAAATTTCAGGACCTTGGGTAAACTGCTGCCAATTTTCGTCTTGGTAGTCGTATTGTTGGTAATCTGGTCCTAAAGTCACTTGTATTTCATGATCGTAATCTAATGGATATTCAAATTGCTGAACATTTTGGTTATCATAATCAGAATACTGATTGAGGGGTATATCAGAATAGTCAATATGTTGTTGGTTTTCAAACTTTTCTTTTTTATCATTTTCGTCTTCTTCTGGAATTGTATTCAGTGAATCGTTTTGATTTGTTGGTACAGTGTTGTTAACAACTGCTAGTTGTTCTACTGTTGTGTTAAAATTATTCGTTTCTATTTGAATTTTATATTTTGGTAATAATTCAATTTTTGGTCTAAGACCCAGTGTGAAAGTATTATGTGATGTAGACTGGTGTATTTCGTCTGCTTGTGTGTTTTTAGGTATTTCTATTGTTGTAATTCCTTCCTTTTTCAATATCTCGTTGTCGTAAGGTGAAAACGTTGTGTCTTCTCTCCTTCTCGCATTTGTGTTTTCTTCTTTGTGAGATTGGAAATCATCTGTAACATTTCATGAATTTCATGTTTGTGAGTAATTAATGACATAAAGTTATAAAACGTGATAGACAAATTTTACATACAATTTCGAAATCAGCACCACCTGAATACAAGATTTCATTTCAATCTTTTATATCAAATTAGATTTTCAGAATGAATACCTAGTTATAGAAAATTACAAAACCATACCTTGACAATTTATAAATATTTAATTTTTAAGTAGAAAAATTTGGTACCGTACCTATATTCCATAGATGCCCATCCACCAATTTCCAACTCATAGAGGATATTTATTTAAAAAAAATTTTTTAGTGTAACAGAGAGGTTAAAAAAATACCTGTTTAATGTACTTGACGGTCATTGAAAGCTGAAAATTGGTGGTGACATTACATTTAAGACTGGTTTTATAAATTTATTTATTATGTTTTTATCTGAGACTTCAATGAAAGAACAAAGACCAAATTAACCTATGCCCATAATTTGATTACTGTTTATATATATATATATATATATATATATATATATATATATATATATATATATATATATTTACCTCCTCTTGCTCCTGTGAGGGCAGCATATGCATCTGACACTCTGTCCTGATTGGGACTGAAGTCAAAGTCTAAAACATACACAAATATTTCACTTTCAAACATTATTTATCAGTTATAAACATAATAATACATCAATAACCCCTGTGAAGCCGTCAGATGAATTAGGTATATTTGTGACAACTGTATTAATAATTTATATTTCATGAAATTAGAACTACTTGTAATCAATCTCTGCCGTGGGACAGATGACAGTCCAGCACTGCGGTACACTCTTTGTTCAAGATAACGTTGTTTACTGTACACAAAATCGGTTCGGTTGAACGAAAAGGTAAACAAAAACCTTTAATCTGCACTCTATTTTAAAAATTTGTTTACCACCTTAAAAAAGAAAAAAAACTAAAATTTCACGTAATTTCAAAGTAATTTGCATAGCTTCAGGGAAATGGCTATATTTTTAAACTACAAATCGTATTCTCTACTTTATATATATATATATATATATATATATATATATATTATAGATTATTAAATGAGCTTCCAGTATCAGAATATGTTTTATTTACGTACAAATATATATGGGCAGACCTATTCTTTATAATACCAACATTTGAGAGAAATTAAAACCACGCGTCTTCACGATAAAAAAGCTTAGATATATAAATCTAGCTAATATATTTGTATGACTACACAAAGTACAAAAATTAGCGATAGTCTTAATACCGGAGCAGCTGACGTCAAAGCACAGAACCAGTGGACACGCTGGCATTGCAAGAACAGGCATAAAAACACGAACTTCAGCCGATAACGTAGCTATTTATGTCCGTACTTTAGTTAACCGTCTTCAGTTGTTGCGGACATTTTATCAAAATATTTAACAAAATAAATGTAATAATTCAATTACTGCGTAACTACTGGTGTACCAGAATTTCGCTCTTCTGCCATAATTAGGTTCTGCCAAATTCCAACATCTAAAGTTTGCCACCATAGGGTTAAGACATTGCAGATTATATATATATATATATATATATATATATATATATATATATATATATATATATAAATGCGAATATTTGTTTGTATGTTCCGTTATAACTCTGGAACCAATGCACGAAACATCGTGAAATTTTGTACAGTGATTCTACACGTTCCTGGAAGTAACATAGGCATACATACTAGAGTAAATTTGGTCCAATTTAAATAGTTTATTTAATTAATTTTTTTAATTATAAATCGTTGTTGATGTTAGAGTGTTTTATATTGGATCCCACAGACTGCGCTACGACACATAATACAAAGCGAACTGATACTTAACAGCTGTTAATACTTTCAGCTGAAGTTCATCAAAGAGGCAGAAACATTTGTTTACATTTAAAATTTAAAATTTTTTTATTGTAATGTGCTTGATCAGTAGTGTAATGCAGGTTGCATAGAAGACGTCATTGCCTAATTTTAAATTCAGATTGCACCAATGATCAATAATAATATATAAAAATGAATGTTTGTGTGTTTGTCCTTTATAGACTCAGAAACTATTGGATCACTATGAAAATTTTTATTTATTTGTATTTTTCTATGTAGAAGGTTTATATGCAATGCCCAGTGATGTAACTCACCACCAGGCTGTACTGCAAGATATAAAAGTTATCAAAGCGCCTGCACATTATAGACTGCAATTACGACACAGTTACGTATATTAAATAGCCAAACACTATTTGAAGGCAAAGAAATATACGGGCAAAGCTTAAGAGACGCGTGCGAAGCCGCGGGAAACAGCTAGTATATATATAAAATATAAAATTATATAATCTACCCTAATTAGTAAATAATAAGATAATAAATTAGGATATTAATAAGATAATTAATTATATTAATTTATTTATCTAATTAATTAGATAATTATGATTTTTTTATTCTCTTATTATAAATTATATTTATCTGGGGTCATATATATATATATATATATATATATATATATATATATATATATATATAGGATAAACAGCATTAAGACGCATGAAGAAATAAATCTCTTAAAGGTAACACCAACTAATCTTTCCGTCTATTACGAAGACTTTTCCAAAGATTGTATTTATAAATCAAAATAAAGAAGCGGGCCGGAACTGCTTCTTATTATTCTTACAAGAATGTGCAAACAGGTTTACTTGAGTACGAACTCATTTTATATTTTGGTGTTGAGAAAATGGCAACTTGCATGGTATATCCAAAAATTTATAATTATTAATTGATATATCTAATTAATTTTAAAGTACCTTGCATTGAAACACTCAACCAATAAAGTATTGTGCTAATAATATAGTAAAAGTTCATGAACTTCGTTTTAACTTTATCAAGGAAAATTAATGACATTAACTTTACATTTCTAATCGATCTATAGAATTAAATAACAGCATGGACCATTATCTGAATTAATATTTGTATTGTAAAAATTATTTTAACATTCCGAGTGCAAGTTCAATAGGTGACATCTTCCATTTTTGGTGACACTGCCTTTTTGCTGCTAATTTGTTACTGTTAGTCGTCAGTTGGAAGAAGTAAACAACGCTTAACACATATCTAGCTTTAGCTGTTGTATATTTATTTTAAAACTATATATCAATGAATTTAATAAATTAAGGCTGTGAATTTATTAGCGCCTTCATTACAACATTAAATTTATATAAATGATACGTATACTGTACAATGACAAATGTATAACAATAATTAACACAAACTAAATAATGAAGCTTATAGCCAAAAAGCTAATATATTTTCATTTATTACAAGAAGCTGCCATTTTAACATTCTATATGTATTTTCAATATATCTCTGTACTTAGTTTTAAAAAAATGGAATAAGCTCTTCAATGCAATAACCATAATGAAGGGGCCTTTATTTAATAATATTATCATTGTTTAATTGCTCTAAATGAATGATATGTTCCGTACTGTACATTAAATGTACTAAGCAATAATATTTCAACTAGATATTATTTTACTTTAATAAATACAAAATTTAAAAACATTGATTGCTTTCAAGAGGATAAGGATGTAAGACTGGGATCATTAGTGCAACCATTAATTATACACAGGGTACTACTTATATGTTTATATATTATGTGGAGAAATTCAGCAAGGTAATAATCTGCTGACTGAGTTTTCCTGACGTAAGAAAAGTTTGATTACCTTCTCTTCTGTATAGATCTGCAAAACCAGCACTGAAGTATCCACCATTTACCCTGCTGTCTATAACAGAAAAATAACCCAGTATCAGTAAGTTGTTATCGTTTAGGCTACTCACTAAAAAATGCACACTTTTATACAGTAAACATTTAGCAAGTTACAGGTAGCAAATTAATTAGAATGTGTTAATTTATTAACCATGGATTACGGTCGTGATTGATGTTCACATATAAACACACACACAAATTAATAAGCACGTAATTTTAATAAAGTTAGTAATCAGGGCTAGTCAATAGAATTCGCTGATGATGTTCTGTAATGTGCCGCTAGTCTAGAAGTAGTTCTCAGATTTTGCCGTCAGATTGCGTTGTGATCAGTGTTCAAATAAGAATTCTGTATTATCTTTTCTATGCGTACCCTAGATATTTCTGAAGAATTCATAATCAATGATGCATTTACAGACATTTACTTTGAAAACGAACGTTTGATTTTTCATATAATTACTCTACTCTAATTTTGTGTTGATGAGAAAGTAAACAAAATTCATAACGCGAACATACTCGTCTGAACAATTACTTTCAATGAGTATTGAGAAATTTCATTAATATAATTGCTTGCGCTAATGCTGAATCAGTTTCTATTATTGTCGCGATGGGTACGCCACGGCTAGTGACCATATCCGGTCAAGTTTTTTATGACTAAGTCATGCACATGTTGACCTTGGAAACCCCTGCCACCACATCATCTTCCCTAACGTATTCTCAATTATTTACTTTTTAAACATCTCTATCGAAAGAACATAATCGTCATCCAATTAGAGTGCATTTCTATTCTATCCTAGCATTGTCAATAGGATACGGGTTTAATGTTGTTACTCATGTGAGTTTATAAAGATGACACCACTTTCTGTACAATGTTTCTCTCATTACTCTACTGATCGTGACCGTCGGTGGAAAAGTTTCTTGTTTTGTCATTCTAGCTGAATGATGACGACATTACTATATTTATTTTCACTTCTGCCTGAAAACTACTGCTAGAAAGAGATGTTTAGCTTTACTTTCATTACAAGGAAAGTGCGTAAGTGCCTTAGAATGTTGGAGTTAATTCGTTATAAGATCGACGATTTGCATATTTTAAAAATCTACGTTATTATTTCGAAAGCGGTGGCATCCAGTGAATTCGTATTTTAGTTAAATCTATAAAAATTAATAATGATCTAGGCATTACTGGTTCCATCGATTCATAATAAAATATGGTATTCCGATATTAGCGTTACTTATCAGTCAAGTTTTGAATTTTTGTGACAAAAGACTTAGACAAAGTAAAAAAAAGAAGATTAAAGTATTGGAGGTTTCTCAGCCCAACGCAACACAAGGTTTACTATATTTTGAATAGTTTCGTTAAAACACGATAGGACATGAAACTCAAAATAATTTAGAGCAATTTTTATATCGAATACTTTGAGATGTCTATATTGAATAAATATAAAAAAATAACAATAACGAAAGAAATTTCAGGACGTACTGTTTATCAGCTTTGGATAAATTCAATGGCTTACTAAATATATACTTAATGTATATATTAATAATGCTGCAGTCACAGACCGTAGCAAAGATTATACCAAAGATAGCAAACTTTGAAGTTCTGTACATTGTAACAGCGACATGCGTACATCTATAACCCATCTGTTGTTATTTATCCTCAGCCATATTTATTGCGTGTATTTCATGTGTATACGTTGTATAAAAATTGGCCTGTGTTTAACTTAATTCACTTTTGCTGCTCAAAATTACTTATATTATGATGTGAGAATCCTCCGAACAAGCTCGCCTTGGAGGAATCCTACTTTGTTTGTCTCTTAATATAGAATAGTGTTCTGTTAACCGTAAATTGTTAATATTCTCTGCTAGATGTAATGTGTGGCACACATTGAATTTAACTATCATATGAATTGGTTGTAAATCCTGTTTAAGAGACAAATAAAGTTTTATTTTTTTACGGATAAAGGGTATATTCTCGCCTGAGGCGTTTCAGGCATTTTCTAGACCGAAAGGAGCACCTCGGTAGGAAAAGCCAGGTTTGAGATACTTGAGATATATTTATTGCGTTATATCATATATTTATTTATTGTGTGTCCACACACACACACACACACACACACACACACACACACACACACACACACACACACACACACACACACACACACACACACACACACACACACACACACACACACACACACACACAATATTTAGTCTTGTTTAATAATATTAGCTACAAGTTGTAAATAAGATCGCCTAGAAAAATCAGTGAAAGGACATTCTAGAATTAAATGCTCCAGAGTTTCATTTTGACCCATCGAACACTTTAAACAAAATGAAGTGAAGTACCTTATTTGAAATAGTTTCCTATTTATATTTTCATGTCCAGATCTCAATCTGTTTGCCATAATAATACCGTTTCCATTCCATTTCATGTTTCTAAACCAAGGAACAGTAATATTATAACTGCCAATAACTTGTTTATACCAAATTACTTTATTAGAGACTTGTAATGTTTATTTACATTTTCTTTTATTTAAACTATTTTGGGCTGATCATTTTCTGAATGTGCAGTAAGAGGGAACAAGAACATGACAGAATTATAGATGCAGAGGACTTTCATTACATAATGTTCATTCTATTAACTACCAATCAGTATTTAAAAAATATAAAAAAGATAAGGTAAAAAAGACAAAATATGTAATGTAATTTACCCTGGGTATAGTTTCATACTGGTGAAAAAGTACACGAATCATCTATACCGTAAACACCGTAGTAGTACCATCAAATATTCTAGTCGGTTGCCTTATAATGAATTATTTATAATCACAACTTAATTGTTCTAAATAAATGGATTTATTTAACTTGTTACATAGTTGACCCTAATTAATATACAAAACACAAGGCCGCTACTGGATTTAACTTCATAAAATGTCATTTCCAGTGAGTTACATAACGTGAACCTTTAGTTGCGCAGCCTTTTTGGAGATGAATTTGCCCAGTAACAACGTGACCTTTAAGGAAGATCTTACGAATAAAATGTATTTCATCAGCCTTTAGTAACATAGAGATGCAGCCCACCGGTATATTTCCCAAGTGATACATTATTCCCAGAACAGGCAAACCTGTTAAGTGTTGAGATCCTTGAACCGAGGTCGTTCACACTCACCGACCTCATCATTTGCTTACAGTCTTAATATTGCAAATTTTACGTTGCTAGCGCCATGATTGGAAAGAATTCTCAAAGCAGGGAAATATAAGAATAGGGAAGTAAATAAATTAACGAAGGGCTATGGTAGTACACAATACTGGACCCTTTCGATTCACCCGATTAGTATAAATAGAAATATTGCACTACCCAAGCAACCCCTGCAGCTCTGGGGAACTGCATTATGTGGGTGTGATGTGAGGCTGGAACTCGCGTTCCGAGATGATCGAATTCCTCCAAAAAGACTGTATGTAACCAGAAGATGACTAACGAACCTTATAGGGTCCTCCTTTGAGCAAAGAGTCTCAACGTATGATTATCCCGTGTTCCTTCACAGGCCATACTATCAACACCGTGTTTTATCTTCATCAATCGAAAAGTGAGATCAGAAAACGTACGGTTACACTGTCTGACGCACTGCAACAACATGGAGTCCTGCGGCAGCTTTGAATTTTGTGAACAAACGTTCCTGATTCACACAAGAACTGGCCTGTCTATGGACATCTATACAGTTTATACACTTTTCAAGGATGAATTTCTGATCATAGTCCTGATGCAAAATAGTTTACGTGTGGGCATGAAGAATTTGTGGTCTACACTCAACATGATCATAACCAGTGTTTTGCCTGAATGTCACGTGCACCTAGCATGTTTGAAGTACAGTATTAGATTGGGGAACTCGCTAAACTTGATTTTGGAAACTTTAAAACCGTAACACAGATTCGAGAAAAGCAAAAAAGTACGCAAACTGTTGACCATTTAATAATTATTCGACGATCCGTGGCTCCTGAAGGGCGTAGTCTCTTACTACTACACAAACTCTCCCATCTGGTTACAATCTGTAATTTTTAAACCAACTAAAAGAATACCTAACAGAAGGTTGTTTTACTCGGTTGGGGAGTACGAGCATCTAGCATAAACTGTATTGGATGAATCGTTTGTATTGATTTCCAGCGAACTTCCATCTAGCATAATTCTTGTGACTGCTTCAAAGGGAGTCTTCGTTGTCAAATTTCGCACTATCTTCTGTTTTAAGAAGTCTGAGAACGGCGTGAAAATTAATGGTTACTCCTTAGAGAATTTACACAGTATACATGTAAACAAATTGAAAATTATGGTTAGTTTAATTAAACATGGTTGTGCTGTAATAAAACAATGTTTACACAGAACAGTTGATTACATTTGACAGGCTCTTTCAATTAATATTTCACAACTTTAGAGACCAGTGAAGTGGAGAGAATTTTTAAATAAGTATAGGCCTATATTCATATCAGGGACCGTAAGAATGCCCATATATAATCGGTTGAATAGTTTTTGTGTGGAAGCAAAACAATCAAACAAAAGTACTTTCACAATTATTATAACGTTATTCAAATTAGAATATATTATATTTAAACTATATCACATTATTATATACTTATAAAATTATATACATCTCATCAGTATGACAGGATTTTGGACATTTGTCATCGTTATAGGTTATAAAAGGTATAACACAACCTTTAGAGGATTGGAGGATACAGTATTCCATGTAGCCTGTGCTAGTGTGATGTGCGATTGTGTTTCTGTGCAGTGACAACGCCTGGACTGGACTCCAAGCAGCTTTTGGGTATGTTTGAATCCTTTTCTTTTCCCTTCTTTCTGTTCTTTATTTTTGTATGTATTAATACCTCCCAAACCTGACGAAAAGAATAGATTCCAATCTTCGAAACGTTGTGATATACCTTTTATAACCTATAACGATGGCAAATGTCCGAAATCCTGTTATCCTTTCAACCTCCACCGTCAATAACAAACTTTAAACAAAAAACATTAAGTTTGATGCTCAACTGCTTTCCCGATGTTACCGATTTTAATAAAATTGCAACTGTTAAAGACCGATGTTTTGGTGAACAAAGAAATTAAAACCTGATAAGATGTACAGTGTTTAATCTAAAACTTTACAAACAAACATAACCTTCAAAATGAAAAGAGTTAGGCATCCTTCTTTGTTGTCCCTTAACAATACACTGCCTTCTTGATAAAACTATAAATATAAAACACGTCACTTATTCTAGACGTGTCAAGCTTGCTAATGCAAGTTATGTCTGGAGACAGACTGTGAAGCGGCAACTTGACTCTTCTCCGATGAATCACTTGGAAATCCTAATCAAGTTGAGACATAAAACCAGTAGAAACATCTCACACGCAGTTGCAGTCATTGATTAGCAATCCTTGCTGACGCCATAGGCTCTTGTGTGTGAATGAAGTTATGGATCCATCAATCCAACGCATTACACAATTTATACAGGGCAATTGCGATAAAAGTGCGCATTTATTCAGGATTTATAGAGGATGAGAATACAAACATTTTTGTCCACTACACACGGGGTCGCAAATGTTTCGTTTCCGACAAAATTGAGAATTTGTTAAACACGTAGTGTTTCCTTTGAGATTCGGCCAAAAAAATCAATGGCTCCACGAGGATTGATAAATATTTAAAACAGTAATTTTGAATATCTTAAGTCAACGAAATAATATTTACGATAAGAACGGTATTTTATTGCCTCATAACCAAAATGACTCGCAATATTACATCGCATCGTAATCGTCAATAATTTTATCGAACAAAAATGTTGTTATCATGCTTGGCCATTTTGAAATTTGCTGGGGAACAGAAGATTACGAGATTAAACAAGGAATGCCTGAGATAAATCTAGCCCTTATCAACATAACCGCTCCGTGCCAGCTCTCTATCTAAGAAGATTACAAAACATTCACATAGACAGACGTCATCCATAAACATCGGCCGCACAAAACCATAATGTTTACAAAAACACAAATTTACAATATTCGGATGTTGACTGACTGTTTTTAACGTTATCTCAAGCACGCACTCGACTCTAAGTGATTTTAAATTCTTGTGTTAATTTGCACAAGAAACAGCCAAGCATAAACGTGTCAGCCAGCATATTGAATTAATTAGTTTCCCATGCTGTGTAATCAATGCTGTCAATCTCAAATCGACTAAGACAGAAATAGAAGGGGTTCAATGATGAATCCCTGAGGGACACTTTCATTAAGCAATATTAATTTTGTTTGAAAATAAGTTCAAAATCTTTCGCAAAGATGTCTATCTTCATGGTGGTGCAAATTGTTAAATACCTTTCCTGAATATAAGTAAAACCGAATAAATATTTATTTACCTCTCCACAAGGATATACTCTTTAATTATTATATATAATTTCCTAAAGAGATATTTCATGTACAAAACATATCTTTATTTTCAACCTTTTCCTTAGGCCTGGCTACAAAATTGTTCAATATTATTACTTTTAATGTCTTTATTATATGTATCATGCATTCAGGAAAATTATCTTTATGGGTTTCGATTCTGGAATTGTAAAACAAATAACCATAAATCAAAAATAGTTTGCATCACGTTAGTCATAAATTACGAGATATTCCGCATACAAAATCTATCCAATCTGTAAACAAATGAATGGATATTGCACCTATGTAGTTAACCTTTTCCATCTAAATCGTTCATTGTCATTAAAAGCCTGCCGAAAGAGTGAAAAGAAATGTATGTTTAATAGCTTTGTACAAAACAAAATAATTTTTGATTATAAAATGTTATGGCCACACCGATTTAGATTTTCCACAGTTTTAAAGTGTTTAAGATTAATAATTTTGTAAGTACTCCTATAATATCGTTAGTACATGTATCTCGTCCTGCATAGCCTAATTACTGTAGTTTTTTTTTTTTTTTAAAAGAGAATGTTCCGTTTGTCTTAACGTTTATGTACTATTTTAATAGCCATAGTCTGTATAGCCATCATTTTTATATGCCTCAATATTATTTTATAAATTACATATTTATATGCGTTACTTATCTTTTTTTAATTCTATTATCCTATATATAAATTGTGTTTGCCACTACTATTTCTGCCCTTACAAGGTTTCAAGATGAAGAGCTTGCAATTCTAATAATATGATATATACCATGATATATTAAATTATCAGCAAATTATTAATATATTTATTGATTTTTTTTAACATGAAATCCTTTAAGTAGTCTCCATAACGTATAACGTTGACCAATATTGAAAATTATAAGTGCATTTTTATTTTTAACACTTGCATGCCCCATCTGTGTTATGCATGCAAGGAGAGAAAAAAAATATTTTATTGCATTCCTCATGCCCCATTTGGAGAGTGATATAAACGGTAACTAGTATCGGTTACAGTAATTCTTTTCGAAGTTCTAATTAAGAGTGGAAATTTACTAACATTTAAAACGTAGCTCGTTTATTACGCTGTCCATTGCATCAACTATTAGTCATGCTAATAAGTATCTATTTATTGCTATCTCATTTTATATATTAATTTAAGTGACGCATTGCTGTTTTTAATTTTAAAATTACACATCACAAAGTTATTTTAATCTTCATGAATATTATTATATCCTTAATTTTATAGTAGTGGAATAGTACCCCGTCTCAATGTTTAACATCAAATACAAGACAAGAAATTATCATTTAAATATATTTGAAATGGAAAAATTCGACACATTTGCGTAATTGAAATTATTCTACCATATTTTCTTAGAAGGTTACTCTTCCAGAATCGTGAATTGGCCTTTTCTGTAGCGACGCAAATTAGCAAATGCTAAGTTTGAATTTACCGATCCTATGAGGATTAGTATTGCTGGAGAAAAAATGTAGGGTCTATTTATTTTGTTAACATACAGCTTGTGGTAATGAACTGTGATTAGTAGTCAGTTTTAATTTAAACCATAACACATGTAAGGGTACATACTATTGAGAGTCGACTAAAGAGCGCATGCGGGCCATTTTCCCATCCCTCCCTTATCAAACTGCCATTGGTCCAAACCCCATAGCTCAGTTACTAGTATATAACTGTTGTAAATTATAACTTGTGTATAACTGGAGTACCTATCAAGTTTTCAACTTTAAGGGTAGCCAAAACGGATTGACATATTTTATAAATGAGATTGTTAGTTAAAACGTACAAGAGGTTTTTTAATATGAGAACAATTACTGTTCACCAAATTTCACATAAACATATTAGAGTTTTGTTTTGAAAAGTTATTAGTTCATATTATTTTATGTTTGTTTATAAAATATTAATAAACAACTATAAGAGTTTATACCACATATGTACACACACACACACAGGAATCCATACAAGAAGAACATACAATAAACATGTATAAGTCAATAAATTTTAAAATTAAGATAAACTAGCAACCTATTTTAGAGTTAAAATTAACATAAAACAAATTATCATACATATAAGATAGAAATACATAAACTATTGTAAAATTGAATCATCAGATAAAATAAAGTAATTTCTTTAGATCAAATACCACAGAATACATTAAATATTAATATCAAAAACAAGGATATTGTTATGCAAAGTAAGTTTACAACACCTGGAGTTATAAAGTGAATTTAGATCAGCTGGTGACTTTACAATAATGGAATTTATTCTCTTGAATCATGACTTAATAATGAGACTGAGAAGAATCTTTTTTCATCAAGAAATTTATTAAAAAACACAAAGTTAATCAACATTTGAGTTATTAAATACAGTCATACATTTGATTATTTGTGTTAAATTGGTGAATCTCAATTTTTGTACAAGAACAGAATAGACATTATTTACTAGATGATGACCACTCTTATATTGGATGGCAACCAGAACTCCCAAATCTTCAAGGATCAACATTGCAAGTATTAAATCCACACTAAACCGACAAGGATGATTGGAAGATGAATAAATGTCAATGGAACACACAAAGTAAATTTGGACTTGAACTCAAGTAAGATCTACCCAATTTATGATTCCAAATCTTTCAAAATTCAAACCTAACATGCACCAAAACCTTTTCTATGTTGGATATAATTTTTAATGGGCCTATGGCAGTATCATTCACGAAACCCTGTATCATACACGTGACAAATAAACTCAATAATAATTGTAAATCAGACGTTTATTTATTTATATCAATAGCTAGTTAAGCAAGGGCAAAGAACAAGTTAATAAATAAATAAAGCAAAAAGACAAATTAATAAACAGTTGAAAACTTTCTTGATTAGCTACAGAAAAGTGTAGTCGCAATTTGGCAGTTACATATGTTCAGAATTTCCAAACTGACTTTTTAAATGTCTTGAAGTCAATTTTGAGTCAAGTGAGCAAAATAAAAATATTTTAGCAACTAATATACTTTCACGTGGGTGTTCACACACACGAAAAAACTTCCTACGACGTAATGGCTATAAGAGATAATATTGACTTTCAGCCCTTTTGATGATGAGCTGTCTAATGACGAAGTGTAGACTATATGATTTTTTATATTTATCTATACATAATTGTATGTCTAGGTCTCTCCCTAAATAATTTTCAAAAAGTAACTTCCTACTTTTCATGTGTTGTTTAAAAATACAAATGTACTATCCAGTTTAAATTATTTAGTTACTAAATGGTTTTTATTTTTCTATCTTGACACAAAACTGACTTCAAGATTTGAAAAGTCCGTTTCGGGATTCTGGACATATTTAACCTCTACTTTCGACTACGCTTTTTAGTAGCTAGTCAAGGAAATTTTCAACTGTTCGTGTAAAATTTGATTAAAAGTTTTCAGAGTTGATATTTGTTATAAGATATTTGCTGTGTATTGGCTATAAGAGTTAATATTGAATTTCAGACCTTTGGTTGATAGCCTATCTAATAACTGTCATATTTATCTATACGTAACTTATATGTCTAGGGCTCTCCCTAAATAATTTTTAAAAAGAAAATTATTTATTAAATAATTTTCCCAGCTATTGTTTAAAAATAAAATTTTACTTCCAGTTTATCTTTATTAATAAAATTATGGTTTCGATAATCAGGTACTAGTAAAAAATTCAAATTCTTATGTTTTGCCTTTTGAGTTGTATATACAGGGTGTAAATTAAGTCCTGATACGCTTGAATATGGATTGAGAGATATCGATGTACAACCTTCACCATACTTATTAAAACACTTTCTTTGGATTTTTGAATGATAAAAAAATTTCCCCCTTTTCAAAGGGAGGTACGGGGGGAGGTAACGTTTAATTTTTAAATTGCAACCCCTATCTTGTGACATGTCATTTTAAAGGTATATTTAATAGAAACACAATATACCCAGCCTTATCGGGACTTAATTTACATCCTTCATGTAGTAAATTGGAAAAAAAGTCAAGAACGCTTTTTTCTTTTGTTCAATTGTAAAATAGACACATATAACGGACTTGTAATTTATATCTTCTATGCTTATAAAAGGATTCAGTATAGTAGTGTCTGCATAGTGAATGGATGCTGACTTACTAGACCAGTGTTGGGGCGACGGCGCGGGGGAGGCCAGGGCTAGAGGAAGACACAGCAGCAGTAGGTAGCTTGACAGCATGGCTCTGGACACTACTACTGGACGGCGAGCTAGCAGTAGGTAGCCTGACCGCATGGCTCTGGACACTACTGGACGGCTAGCCAGCGGCAGATCGTACTATATACAGGACTCCAGGACATTGCTACATGCGTGCCTTGTGTCACCGTGCGTCACTGCTCAGCTGGCCTCCGGTCCCGAGAATCTGCCGCCTCGGCTCCACTCCAAAACCACAAGGTCTTCACAGGCACGACCCCAAATTTCCCGAATGCTTTTCCACCAGCGTGTTCGGAAAAAACTATTTTTGTCTTTGGGTTATGAAAAAATTGTATTCTTGTGCAAATGTGTGGCATAGTCTGGATTAAGGTTGGTAGGTTACAGCATACTAGTAGTGTCAATTAACTTACTAACCTGTGGACAGGGCCGTACTCAGCTGTAGCGCCCTCCCCCCCCCCCACGAAAAAGATATCCCCCGTCCGTTGAAACGGTTCCTTCAAATAGACGTATGGCGGGGCCCGGGACGAGCCCCCTGCAAGCTCGGACCCCGTTAAAATTGTCCGAAAAGACCTGTGTGAGAGTTGGGTTCGGAGCATTTGACATGCTATATTTCATTCTGCATCTGTATCAATGCAGATTCTAACCTAAATTTTCTACCTTTGCAGCGTACTGAATTTGGGCGCTGGTTTAGGGGTGCATGAACACAATCAAGGCGCTGAAGTAACATCATAAACGGGGGGGAGATGTCTTGAGACGGTACTTATTCAGTTCATGGATACGGCCATTGCACTGAATTAGCACCCTCTTCCCCAGAAACCCCCCCCCCCCCACAAACAATATTTCAACAACAACAACAACAGTATAACAAACAATTTTTTTTTTTCAATATTCCTGACTTATCTCACAGATTTAAGACTAATGCATTATTGTTCCAATATAGATATCTGGCATCGTTAATGTTACAAAAATGGTAGTACACTACGTTTCAAGGATTGGAATTTTTGTCGACATTAAATTTTTAAAAATTATAAATTTGTATTTCATTTTTGGAGCTGGATATATTTAAATTACACACACACACACACACACACACACACACACACACACACACACACACACACACACACACACACACACACACACACACACACACACACACACACACACACACACACATCTAATATATAAATGTGTTTAATAATAAGTATATATGTGTATATTCATTTATATATTAGATGTGTGTGTGTGTGTGTGTGTGTGTGTGTGTATGTGTGTGTGTGTGTGTGTGTGTGTGTGTGTGTGTGTGTGTGTGTGTGTGTGTGTTTTCGATGTGGGAAAGCATAAAATATCAATATTTGTAAAATTTTGTAGATGTGAGAGTAGTCATTCTGATATATTGCAAAAACACTTTAAAATTGTAAAAATTAAAACTAGAGTTGGCCTATTTGTTAGTCAACAACACTTTTCCGATATTATTTAATTTTTGGACAAGCCCTTTCGAAACCAGAAGTTTCATCGTCAGGCGTCCTTCGTAATGACAATAGTATTACTTTTGTCGACATTCTTCTGTTTAAGACTCTTTGTTGTGTTATTGTATTTATGTTATGTAAGAGAGCAATTTTTTTCTTTCAGGTTCTTTGAATAGGTAGAGTATATGTCAGATCCCATGATAGTTGTTTTACTGTCATCTAAATATTGAATGTTACTTTCTATATAAACAATTACATGTTCATGGCAACTTCTACTTGTTAGATAAAAATTTAACCCATTGTTTAAAAGATTCATTTATTTTTTGGTATATGTTTCTGATGACAAATGATACATTAGTTGTTGATCGTTAAAAGGATATTTTGTTTTTCGATGAAGAATTGGATCATTGAAACTTCTGAGTAATTTAAATTTGTTTTCTAACTTTTTCTGTTTCTTTTTTCATTTAAAATCAATACTTTCTAACATAATACGATATTACTCTTGAAATAACTCATGATAGATCGTTGATAAGTTTGTATTTATGCGCAAATGTAGTTCTAAAGCTGTAATGATAAATTTTCTTGTTTCGAGTAAAGATTTTCTTATTTTAATATTAAACCCAATTGAATTTTGCAATTTATATTCCTCTTTCAGATGTCCTATTTTTAATTGTAATGTTAACTTTAATAAATGTTCGTTAAATCTTATATTTTTTTATTTTTAAAAAACTGAATATAATTGGGGAAATGTTATACTAGTAGTCTAGTAAGCACAACAGTGGATTTCGAACATTTGCCATCGTTATACGTTACAAAATGTATAACACTTCTTTTCAAGGACTGATATCTCTATCTTCGTCAGGTGAGAAGGCAGTCATTACATATACAGGGTGTTCCCTTAAATGTGTCAAAAACTTCTGTGGGCGATAGTATTCATCATCTAAAACCAAAAATGTAATATAAATATAGGTCGATAAATGTCTCGTTTAGCCGCTAGCCGCCGTTTTGTATTTTTTATAAACAAATTATCTCCACAACTATTTAAGCTAAAGAAACTAAATTTGGCACATAGGTATGAATAGATGAGAGGAAAATAAAAATATAAATGTGTTATTTTCTTTAATATTACAAAAATGGCGTTTGTTGAAAATTGTTAAAGTAAAATTACAAAAAAAACCCGTATAGATATAAAAAATTTACTAAATATCACTTATTTGAACATTTCTATTACAATTCCAACGGTACTAGTTTCAACGAAATCCGTCAATGCATAAGCGACCATGACCACTTTGAAAATACGCTTGCACAAGCCGGGAGCCCCAAAATAGCACAGTTGAGAGTTATCAGTTGTTTGTTGTTCCTGTGTTTTGTGTCTAGCAAAGTTTAATTCTTTGATACCGGGGCAACGTTGGTATTATCAAGTGTTTCATGATAATCTCCATGATAGACGCAACATTTATCGATTAGATAAGAGCTTAAGGAAACAAGCAGCCTATAAGACAAACACATCGAGATAGGCCAGAAACAAGAGATAAAGCCGTTGAGATAGAATATTCAAAACTGTTTTGTAAGAAGTCCAAAAGAAGTACTAAGGTAAACTTGTTTAAAGTACTTTGTATTTATATGTTAATCTCATTCTTACTTTGTGAATAAAGTTATTTAAAAGCGTGACATGACTTTTTGGGACACGCTGTATTTGCTGCAAGCTGTAAAATATTGTAACACACGGTCATATTGAAGTAAAAAACAGGTTACTTCAGACAGCCAATAAGCAACTTTATTTACACAAATAAAACGTCGATTTTGAGAGGTAATAATGTACTGTAAACAGCAATGAGAATTCATGTATTATCTAACTTTTATTTGATAATACATGTTAGATAAAGTTTATATATATATATATATAAAATAAAAGCGCGATTATATATATAGCGCGATTTAGTATATTCGTGGTATTACAATGCTATAACAAAATGAACAAAGTTGTGAATAAATTCACGATAGTTTCCCGCAATAGTGATCACTAGATATCGTGGGACGGAGTGTTTACAGTAACTGAAGGAATAACAGTGACCGGGCACTCATCTAACAATCCATTTGTTCTGTCACTATATTTGTCAATATTTGAAGAAATAAACGAGCGAAGCGAGCCCGTGACCATTGCAGATAAAATTACAAAGGAATACGCCCAGCACAAGATGAAATTTCTTGAGGGCTGCTAAAATCATTGAGGGAGTAGCGAGTTTTATTGCGAAATGAATGAAATGAATACGAAACAGATTGCGTGTACAAAACTTTTCTTAATACCTAGAAAATATGATACTATAGCGAACAGATATAAGAAATTATAGCCACACACTGAACTGTATCAGATCTACCAAGAACAAAAGCCGAGGGTACAGTCATCATCATAATACAACGCATCCTCGATGACTACTACCATTACAATATTTTGTCGCAATAACATTTTATACATTCTTTACTTATTAATTCGCACTTTAGTCACTGCGCTATTCTAACCTCAACCAGGCAAATACTTTAGACTAATTAATAGCTTTGACCATTTCATGTAGAGTATATGGCATTGGATCGGGAGCCGAACAGTAAAACAGTAAAACACACAACCAAGTTTTCGTGGAATCGACACAGGAATTACCCCTACGATTGGAAACAAAATGTTAGTCATAACGTTGGTTCGTTTAACTGCTATTTGACGCTATTTACGGTTGGGTTTCAGTGTTAAGAATACAACATTCATAGTTTGATAATATTAACCCATTCGATACTCTACCATTTCGACACCAACCAAAACTAGACGTTGACAACTGGTTTTCAGTGTTAGTGCAAATCCCTTCATTGATTTCAAGGAAATCTACACTGTTTGCTAATAATAATAAAATGCAAATTTGCTATCGGGCACTGAACCAGATACACATAAGATATTATTCAGGTGGTCCACAATGAACATATTTTATAACACATAACGAATTAAATCGAAAAGAACAACAATGGTTGCTTACGTGCAATTTATCAGTGATAAATTCGATGATAAGCTGTTGTCAAAAGCATTCAAAATTTTAATGAACAAAAGTGATCAACAATCCACCTATATTTCTGTTCATTAAATAATAAAGAACCAATTAGCAATTTGGTACACAAACCAAACAAAGGATTTAAGGCAAACAAGATAGGAGGACGGGTTTGATGAAAGAAAATAGTGCAGTTTAGTCAATAGCTATGATCGGCTGTTTTAAAAGTGGACGTCAAGTATTTATACAAGTTAGGAGTGCCCCAGACTACATGTCGCGTTTACAAGGCTTTGCCGAAGTTGCATGCAAAATTTCAAGTCTGTAGCTCGTTTCATTCTCAAGAAAGAAATGTTTACAGCCGACCCATTGCTAGGCTTCAGTGACGCTCAGTCAAATCCCATGGATTAACATTCACTATAGTCCAACTATTTGCCATCTATGTATACATGTGAACCCAGCAGGGACCACTTATGGCTGGTTTATACCTTCCAGTTGAACCTACCACTGGGTACAGCAAAAACCGATGTGTCACTTCAATCTGGGCAACCTTATGGATGACCAGGAGCGGCACATCACTAACCGCAAATGTCAAGATTCTGGGGTGCAAGGGTAATTCGATAGGTCTAGTCTACTGCGGGAGATGACTGTTGGAGTTGGTGGGGTTCGTTCCCTAAGTATCTGAGGTTCTTGCTAGCCTCAACAAGGGTGTGCCACCCTCTGCCTGCTTTGACTCGAGAGGCTGATTCAAGAGCTGGCCTCCCTTTCTTCCGGGGGAACATGACTTTGAGATTAGTACCCTAATTCTTCCTCATGGATCTCGATATGAGGCGGCCCCTACCCCCTAACCTTACCCAATCTGAATATCCTGTCACTCCGGAAGCAGCGCTATGGTTCTTATAGGACTAAGTGCAATTTATAAGCTCCTTGTCCTAAGAGAACAAAAAATAATGTAGACATTGTTTGGTGCAAAATATAAAGTACAAACCAGATATATATATATATATATATATATATATATATATATATATATATATATATATATATATCGTAGATGGTATCGCTTTAAATTAATCCTGTGGACAGTTAGGCTACGGAAACGCTCATCCAAATTTCGTTCAAGAACATACTCTACGAACGTTTCACGTGTAGAAATGAAGTTACACGCAAAAGTCCATTGCTCATTTCATTCTTGAGACATCCAGCGTTCTTGCGTTCTTAAGAAAACAGACAAACCGGCAGATCACACATAAGAGGAACTTCACAAGCCCCCTTGTGATGGCTAAGTCAAATTTACAAAATTGCGAGTTTCAATTCATTCTCGATATAAGATTCACTGTAACCATCAACAAACCACAACAAAACCATCTACAAACTCTGACCTACACCTTTAAAATGTTACGTGTCAAAGACGGAGCTATTTCACATGAAGACTGATTCTATTGCAATGTCTCTTAAAGACCGGACTCCTGTAGTCGGGATCGCATCATCTGATCTACGATTTTATATAACAAGAGAGATAAAGCTCGCATCCACAAAACACAAGCAGCACTGCGGCAGGTCCTCGCGGCAGAGCGATCAAGCGATGTGAGCAAAAAATTAATAGTCCCTAACTTACTTGATAGCATAATGGTGATGAAGACAGGAAAGGGCTTAATCGACCTTGACAAAGCTATGCTCGTTTGAATTCATTTTGTCTGATTGCATATTAAAATCTTTTCTGTATGGATGCCGTCATTTATTTAAACTTAAATTGGTAAATAATATAAACCGCGCATTTGTTGTATATGAGAAGTGATCACCCGTAGGCAGTAGTAGCCAGAACTTCATTCTCTCCCAAACATCGATAATTTAAAAAAATAATCGTCCTTAAATTGGGTTTTCCCTCATAATACATAGCTTAAAATAATATGGAGAATTTCTTACTACGTAAGAATACATGTATAATATTTACAAGTAACTTGCTCTATTTGTACTATTATAAAATCTCTAAAAATTAGTTTTCTAAACAGGATGGGCGGAACGCTTTAAATATGGTACCTCACAGATTAACGTACTACGTTAAGAGATACTTTTCAAAATATGAAAAATGGTTTTTTTTGCTGCTTCTATATTTTGTTTTATGTCAAGTGTCCACCTCATTTTTTAGGAATAAAGACTGCCGTATTCTATTGTGATGTAAAATTTCATATTTCTATTATTTAATAAATCAAACATGTCACGTTTTTATTTTTATCATTCTATTTTTGAAACTTTGTGAGTTTGAACCATTTGTTCCATTATGCTGTGTAAAATCCAAGATCTCAATCAATATTTGATTAGAATGATGTGTAGAACAATAAATGTGGAATGACATATTTGGATTGATATTAACAGTTAATTCTAACTGTTAAGCAAGTGTTAAGCAACTGAAAAAGTTATTATTTTTTCTCCATCGAAAAACAAAAACGTAAAAAATCATAGAGGAAAGTTATTATATCATGCAGAGCAATGCCCTTAGAAGGCAAAGTTAAAAATTCAAATTCTCAGGAGATTGATAGAGGTTGTTATACAGTAACACCCCCCCCCCCTTAGGAGGCAAAGTTGAAGAAACTGCTAATCCTCAGAAGATTAACAGCGGTCCGTTATACAGAACATCGTGCAACGCGATGCTTTTAGGAGGCAAAATTCATAGGCCTACTGAAAATCCTCAGGAGATTGATAGCGGTCCGTTATACAGAACATCGTGCAACGCGATGCTTTTAGGAGGCAAAGTTCATACTGCAAATCCTCAGGAGATTGATAGCGGTCCGTTATACAGAACATCGTGCAACGCGATGCTTTTAGGAGGCAAAGTTCATACTGCAAATCCTCAGGAGATTGATAGCGGTCCGTTATACAGAACATCGTGCAACGCGATGCTTTTAGGAGGCAAAGTTCATACTGCAAATCCTCAGGAGATTGATAGCGGTCCGTTATACAGAACATCGTGCAACGCGATGCTTTTAGGAGGCAAAGTTCATACTGCAAATCCTCAGGAGATTGATAGCGGTCCGTTATACAGAACATCGTGCAACGCGATTCTTTTAGGAGGCAAAGTTCATACTGCAAATCCCCAGGAGATTGATTGGTCCTAAGTTGAGTACTTTTTATTCATTATAATTTTGATCATTGATTGTTCTCCTATAATTTGCAAATGTGTAAACTACAATGGATTTATATTCAGTTATTAAAACATATGTTTTGGTTATATTACAATCGATTTCGTACAAATCTGCCTGTTAAAATTTAAACTCCAATCAGCTTAGAATTAATAGTGCATATTTCGTCAATATTTGGAAAGCAAAATTAGTTTAATCTGTCAAGCCATGATCTCTAAATTCTAAAACCGAATCTTCATCCTCAGCTTGTGACCACCGGCAAATATATATTTCTAATTTGGTACCCTTAACCTAATTGTCAAAACATGGTAAACTGGGCTTTTCTAAACACGAAATAGTTTAGTAGTTTGCTAACGAAACTTAAATTTGGGAGGCGAAACCAGTTTGTTCAATACTAACATTTTTAATGGTTACAAATTGTGCTTCAACAAATTACAGTAGTAAATAAAACATAATCATTTTCCCCCTTATATAATCTATAAAAAAGTTTTGAGCTACTGTACTTAGAGTTTTGAGTATTTACAATTGTTTTGGGAAAAAATTCACCTGAAAACATTAACACGCTCAATATAACTATTGGAAATAACCATATGTCATCAGAGTTCACAACATAAACGTCAATGTTGTCGACAGATTCTAACCTATAAAATGACAATTTCTGCAGCATAAACGTGTTTTAAAGAAGACGCTATAATTTTCTAAATCCTGTGGTTAACTCCTAGACAATGATAACTCGTGCCTCTGATATCTCAGGTAGTTTCGGACCTACGTCACTGTATGAAGTAACTCCCGATAGGAAAACTGCTCTCCAGATCAAAGCCAGAGATACACAACTCAAGAAAGAACTCAAGGCGCTCGCAAAGGCAGAGGGAATTAACACTCGTTCTCTACAGGCTAGAGAATTGCAGTTTCGAACAAAATATGAAAAATATCTGACAAGGGGGAATTTTGAGGTAATGTTTGGTTTTCTACATTATATATACAGAGTGTTCACAAAAGGATGTGACAAACTTCTGTAGCTGGTAGTATTTATCATTTCAAGCAAAAAATTTCCTATAACCATAACTCAAAAAATGTGTCGTTTTGTATTTTTTTGTACAAAAATTAATATCCCTAGAACTATTTAAGCTAAGGAAACTATACATGTAGCACATCGGTTTGAATAGATAAAGGAAACATTTTTAAAATGTGTTATTTTCTTTAATATTAACAAAATGGTGTCTGATGAAAATATTTAAAGTCCAAAAAAACGTATAACTATAAAATATGTAACAGACACCAATTATTTGAGCAACTTTATTACAATTCCAATGGTGCTTGTTTTAATTAAAAATTTGATAAAAAGGTTTGGTTATTCCACGAAGTATAATTATAAAAGTATAATTTTTTGGGATCTTATACTACAATTTTTGGCAATACGTATATGAAAGATCACTGGAGAGGGTGACAGGTTTTTCTTTTTTTTAATTCAATTTTATTTAGAAAGTTAAACATACTAATACAATATGAAAAAAACACAATTTTTGGTAAATTACATTCTTAGGGTATTTTCACTGTTTTAAAAATATTTTATAAATCTAAAAAAAGGAAATTAAACCAATATTGGCTTGCTGCTCCTGTTCTCCTGAACATTCTGCTGTCATCTTTATTTTCATAATTTTGAAACCATTAAAGAGAGAAACATTTTTCAAAAGTTTGATTTTGTTGTAGATCATGTGTAAACACGGGTCTCACTGACTTGTATTATCAACCATGCCACAACAGAACTATGGTCATCCTTAACCTTAATGATGTTAATGTTTCACCAATGTTGTTTTCTGGTCAATGTCAACTTATTTTTGTCCAGATATCATGTGGATAGCTATGCTACCTATTTAAAGGCTTAGCCACAATGCACAAAATTTCAATTCAATGCTCAATTTGTTCTTGAGATATCCTGCAGATCAGAAACTAAAGCAGAGAGACAAACAGAAGAGGAATTATCCAAAACTCTTAGTGATAGCTTAGTAAAATGTGCAATAGACAAACATCTTTATTTTTAATTTCATTAAGAAATACAATGACGTCACAATACATAATAAAAGAGGAATTCTTGGTGTGTAAGACTTTCAGTTTTTCTTCAGGTCAGTTGATCCAGGAATTCCTTAATTGAGTAGACTGGTCGTTCTACCAGAAATTCCCAGAGTATTTACTTTAGTTTTTTAATTGGAGCAGTTTTTATATGATCTGGTAGGGAGTTGATAATTTTGCATTTCAATTTTATAGCTCAATTCATTCTCGAGGTATCATCCTGAGCTATAGACTTTGCTAATGCTCAGCCAATCTCATGGAGGGACATGTATCAAACTCTATCTTGTCTAGAAAAAATTATAACATAGTATTGAAGGATCTGATGGAATGTAACAATAGTCTCACAAACCAATCCACCAAATACAACAAGTTAAGATGTGATTTAACTCAGCCTGTTTCAAAATTTGTTTATTCTATGATTTTCTTGTTGCTTTGATAGTTACACATAAGACCAATGTAAAACACTCAACCAAATTCCACGAAAATCACCATCAAACTTGATGTTCCTTGTATAGAAAAGATCCTGCATGCAAAATTTGAAATCTACAAGTGTGTTTGTTCTCGAATATGACTCCAGATTCCAGGAGTCAAGTCTGAGACAGCGTCAATACCAAACGCTGGAATAAAAAGGAAGGTGAACTGGAGTGAAATACAAAATGAACCAACTTTCCTACCACAGCTACGTTATATGTAGAAAACTCGGTTGCTCCATCGTGCTTTGAGATTGTGTCAGAAACATCGTAGTGCACTCAATTGTGAACTTGATAAGACAATGAGACTGCCACTTCACCTATTTATAGGTGTCTCTCATGTCGAAACAATGTAAAAGTTCGTTTTGAGCTTCTTCGTCACAGACTTTCTTTGGGTCTCTTCAGACGAATATGACTCTGTATTCCAGGAGTCAAGTCTGAGACAGTGTCAGATACCAGATGCTGCAATAAAAGAAAGGTGTACAGGAGCTAAACTGAAAATTCAATTGAATCAACCCTTCCTACCATAGCTACGAGTACATTACATTAAATACAGCTGTCATTTGTACAGTTTCTCAATTAATAAATTTGTAAGTTACAAATTGCCAATGTATTTCATTGTTTTTTGTTAACTGAATATATTTAAATTATGAATTTTCAGACATCGCTCTTGAAGAAAGATGTTTTCAAAAAGGTTGCACAAGAGGATGGAGAATCAATTACAAGTGGTTTGGAGGTAATAAATAACACACCGAACTACCATATAGGATTAGATTAATATGACAATATTCATCATTTTGTACTGTTAAAAGTAATATAAATGTTTATTTAACTATTGCAAAATTATTAAACATTTTATAAATAAATGTTCTATCTACCATTGTGATACTATCTGTCGTAATAGTGTTTATGGTGCCTGTTAATATTTGTAGAGATTTATGAGCTGATGCTTGGACGCTTTTCCAGCATACTCCTCTCCACAAGCTGATCTACACCAAGGGTGAGGTGGATGTGGAGAAGGTTGTGTGCCTCCATCTGCTAACAGTGCAACAGCTGAGCATCCCTTCTCACATGGACAAGAGGAAGTAAGTTTTCGGTTCCCTGAATACTGGTGGGTGAGACGAACCAGGCAACATTATTAACTCACTAGTTACTTACTTTGTGTATTAGCTTACTTCAGGAGGGTGCATAAGAAAACACAAGGGGTTCGTTAATGGATTTCTCAGCATTCTGGGTATTCCTATGTTAAATTACAATTCTTAATTTTCATTGCCCTTGTACATCTATAGAATTTTCAGTAGAACGGACTGGAAACCATATTACAGTGGTATTCGGTGAGAGTAGTAAGCATCCTTTTTCCACCATAATTCTGCACAATGGAATGGAATCTCACACTTTGTATGTAGTGCTTTTCAGTAAATACTTACACAACACACGGAAAGTTTAGTTTATCTAATTAATACACTAAATAGTCGATTTTCATAGGAAAAGATGTTGTAAATTATCTTGTTTAGTAAGAATTAACTGATAAAACATTTAACTGAGTTTACTTTATCCACTGACATAGATATATGTAATAAAAATGTTAAGATTGTAGGTAGATTGCTTGCTAAGTATATCTCTCATTAATGGAAAGTAGAATAGAATATATGAATTGGTATTTTGGGTAGATACTACAAACACTAACACTATATCAATCCATACAAAAACATCTAATAAGATTAATTGTAAAAACATCATAAGGAAAACCTGCATTGCCCTTATTCAAAAATGTAAAAATATTACCTCTGAACAAATCTTTTTAGTTAGAAGTTTTGGGATTTTTCATGATTAAAGAGGGAATGCACCTCAGTACTGTAACTCATATAGAAGTAGATTTAGAAATTCATGATTATAGAAAAAGTTCAAATAGTCAAATTTTTTTACTAAAAGAGTGGTTAATTTTTTAGAAAATCTTGAAAGTCTGATGAACATTCAAAAATAAATTGGATCCCACAGTCCTTGTCTGTGTAGTTTTATGAAAACAGTCCTTGACTTATGTTAAAGTAATATGATTGGTATATTGATGTTGAGTAATAAAAGTATTGATATTATTATTTTAACACTGGTATGTTTCTTTCTTAATCATTTATGAGCGTGACCAATTTCAGTATCCTAATCTTTAATGTTAAAAATGGAACCTCTAATCAAGCTTAGCCTTCTGAGATCCTTAATTTTCTCGTCATTAGTTACGAAGTCACTGTACATTTTATTTAAATATTCTGTTCTATTTAATTTAAAATATATTTTTTGTTTAAATAATACTCTCTCATAGTAATATTATTTTATTTTAATTTATTTAAGGAATGGTTATGTTTATATCAATGAGTGTTATACATCAAGTTTCCTTCTGTTTAGTTTAAAAAATGTACTTTTTATGTAACAAAAAATAAATATTCTTGTTCTATTATTATAGATGAGAAACTATTTTGTTTCATTTCTGCATAGACAATTTATAGAATATGTAATCATACGTAATTATTCAAATTATGAAACAAAGATTCCTGTATTTAATACTCTGCACAACATGGTACAAGTTTAAGACTTAGTTGGTAGAAACATTAAATTTATGTCATAATTAGTCTGAATTTTAGTGTAAGATTGGAAAAAAATACCAAAGTATTTAACTATGAATTCAGGCAGTGTTTTATGTCATATTATAGGGAATTATGCTCAAATTCAAGAATTTAATTAATAGCACTTTTTTACCATGTAGTTTATATGTGTTTACATTTCTAAATTACAGAATTAGTTTATTAATTCAAGCGGATTTCCCAAATAAACACAAGTCTCAGCTTGGTTCAGCACGATTTGGTCTACAATTGAGCAGTAATAAAATGCTATTAATAATAAAAGAATCAGAACACTCAGGAAAAGAAAATGTATATTACAGGGTATACAATACAAGCAAACTATAACATTTCATGGGTTTATGCACATGCTCTTTTAACTTGAAAACTAAATTGTTTTACGTCTTGAAATCTTTGAATAATCGTTAAATCCATGTAGTATGTATGTGAATTTACCCTGGTCCAAGTAGTTCAGATAATGGACTAAGATTCTATTCAAAATGAAAAGCTTAATCAGTTCATTACATTAGGAACTGTAAAAACTTCTTTATCATATAAATTACCATGAGTGGTTTTGATCAATTTTATACTACTACACATACTGTAGCTTTTTTGTAAATTGTAGGAGAAATCTTGTCATTTAAGGTAAACATGCACCACTTTGTGGCTATTGCTGCAACCACTGCCGTCGATGCTGCAGCCTCAGATGCATATGCAGAGTGCATATTGCAACGTATGGCTTTGACCAGTGTAATGTGCAATACTCCTTTATAATGTGATTTTTATAAAATTTACTAACAAGAATTTATATCTGTGCTACTTATTGAAGCGTTCTCCCTTCCCACTCTTTTATAGGCAAATAAATCTCTCTCGTTCATTATTGATTGTTGACTGCATAATGTGGTTTAGTAGACTAATAAACTTTTTATTTACATTTTACTAAATTTAATACTATATTATGGAAATGTTACAAATTTTATTAATTAAAAAAGATGTTTTCCAATGAAGACCAAGTTTAAAAACTAATGTCTAATGTAATGTGTTGTAACTTTGTTTAGAACAAAAATTTAAAAATACTTCCGGATTTTTAAGGAGAGCTACCAAATTCAGCTGAACTAAGCTAATGGTTTAAAAACTAAACTTATTGAGGATGTTTTTAACACACTGTTATTTTGTTTAGTCTGAAAATGTTTCCAAAGCGCTCTAAGCCAAACATACTTGAAGCTTCAGCTTTGCCATTTTACACTGTGGAAATCGTGCATCAAGTTGACACGGAAGTGAAGATAGAGCTGAAAGAGAGCCAGGACGTCATTATTCTAGTCAACACCAACATAGAAAAGTTAGTTGTTTCAATATTAGAAGTTCTTGCGATTGTAAGTCCTCAAAAATTACAAAAAGTTAAGGAGATATGTTCCAATAAAAGATCTATTCAAGAAATAATGATCAGAACTAAGAACTGCAATTTTTTGGCACAAGCAAAGGATTCTCCGGTGCTTCTCAAGATGGAGAATTATCGATTAGAAATTGCTAGATTTCCAAGAGGAACCTTTCTCTGACCCCAAGCGTTTTAACAGTCTGCCGTATCAGAGTTAAAGACAGATCCAAGAAACTTGAATTGATCCAAACGGAAATAAGAAAGGCAATAGCCGAATATTCCGAAGACGATATTAATAGCTGTAAGTCTTGGGCGATGTTTCATCGCAAACTCTGCAGCTGCAGGAGAGCATCCAAGTCCTCTATAAGTTCAAGAAATGCAATAGCTCTTCTAACAGACGACGGGAGAGAGTTTGCAATGGTGACCGGATCTGGGTGTCACATGCCTAACAGCTCTTCCATATATTGTCCTTCGCTTACTGCAATTATAAAGTCTTCTCAGAGGCATCAAAGTATTGTATTTGAAGCAGGCAGTGCATTCTCATTACATCCGAAAGGTCCGTCTATATTGAGAAACGAACAAAACAAACTAATTTCCTCACTACTACACAAAGTGAACAACTCGCAAAGACTGCTTATCGGGAAAAAAACAGCTGAACTGTTGAAGAATTCAATCAAAGAGAGGGGAAAACAGAAGATAGCTATAAATAAAATAATGGAAAATGTGTTTTCAAAAGAGTCATTAATATCGTTTGCGTCCACAGCACGAAACGAGGAACTAAAACTGTTATTTCAGCCTTGCTGTAAGGGTGGGTTAGATATTGGTCCGTTTATTTTACGACCTGAGAAGGTAAAACCCAAACAAGACTATTCGAGTTTGATTTCCTCCTGGAGATGTGAAGACGATGCTTTCCCGCAGATGATGAAGCAAGAGGAGTCCATCATGACTACTGCCTTGATCAAACAAGATATATTCACATCGGAAACCAGAACCAAAATGAAACAATTTCTTCTCAGTGATAACCCAGGTGTAAAACATTACTAAGGTTTTAATACTTGAGTGAACAATTAATACAGCGTGAGTTTCATTTGTTAAAAAAAACAAGATTCACTTTTTATTTCAAAAATAAAACAATACTTTCAGAATTACCAAATATTTTGTTTTTTGTATTATACACTCTAGTTATACCTAATTCATCCTTTTAGATATTAATTAATCATAACAATAATTAACCAATTTTAACTTAATTCTGATACCATAGTCAGGAACTAGGATCTGCAAAAATACTTCAGGATTATTATTTTTTACTAGCTGTTACCCATGGCTTAGCACACAATTTTTTTGTTTTAAGATTTAACATTGTTTCTGTGGGGCTAACACCACAATAGTCACCAATACAGTGACTAAAAAAACAATTAATGAAGCCAACAATTATATGTTAATATCATTCTCCCTCAATAACTTGTACATATGTCACGATAATTTTTTTGATTGTTTACAAAATATATGAAAAGAAAAATGAGTTTTAACTGTAACAGTTTGATAATTGCAAATAATGTCCACAGAATAAAATTATAGAATCACTAATTTTTATGATAATAATGATTATAATACAAAATGATATATTGATATTCTACATGAGATTTTCATTAATAAAAACATGTTATAAACATGTGCTATGTTGCTGTAAATGGTGCAGTGTAGCGGTTATCACAAGATAACTGAATCACACTACGTTGAGCATGGCTGCTGCTTGGATGGATTTTGTCCTTGCAAGCAGCCCGCCTGCCCGGCCATTTGTGGTAGTTCAGAGTCAATTTCAAACCGTTGATCACCAAGTTAAGTATTATTAGACTGGGCTTCTTAACCCTAACTTTGCCTGGTTAAATAAGACATCCTTTACTTTACTTGAGACTCCATGAAAATTTAGAAACAAGCAATAATTCCCATCTTAACTGCTATGGAACACTGATAGGAGAGGAGGAGAGAGGAATAAATAAGGTGTAAAGTCCTTCCAATAAATCATAGTGAACTGAGGATTGTGTCATATGTCAGTTGAATGATTATTATTCTAAATCTACAATCCATCTTAAGCGAAGAAGTCATCTTCCCTTCTTCTCCTTCCTCCACGCAGTGGGATACACTTATTTGAGGGAGATCCAGCACAACACAAATACAGCGATTGATCAGTGCTTTATTGCATTTCATACAACACTGATGATAACACAAAAATTAATAACTGTATATAAAAATAAATGTACAAAACTGAACAGTCTTTACAAGATGAAAATACTGTGCACTAACCAATAAAATTACAGACGCACAAGTATCGATATAGCACCACGTACAAACAAAGTCCTTGGTAACAGTAATGGCAAAATCTATGGGAAGCGCAACAATACTAATTGCAGAAAGTCTTATTGGGAGATTCTTGAAAGCTTAGAGAGCCGGGAGGTCCATCTCCGGAATGGGTTCTCGCCAGTAGACGAACTGCGAGAAGTCGTCGAGAAGGGCCCCTCCATCTTGCTTGGTCGGAAACATCTGGTCCACAATGTAGGTCATGTTGGAATACCTGGACAGATCATAGCTATGAGTTACTCACAGTCGAGAGCACACATCCACAATAAAAATAAAAATAAATTCTGCAAAACTTAAAATATAATTTAGGCAACTCCAAACTGTAAATCCTTCCCTCAGTGTTCAAATAAAAAAAAAATCAAAACAATTTAATATTTTCAGATTAATTTACACAATATAAAAACATTGGAAAACAGAAATAATATCGCCTAATCTATTTAATGACATACAATTGGTTTTCTGTAAATTTATAAAATAATTTTCATCTCTCTAATATTATTATTAAATCTACATTTCAATCAGATGTAGATAGATTGGCAAGTAATAATCATATTTTTTATACATTACTAAACATGTTTTTTTTTTCCGATTAAGATTGCTTTGTTAAATTGTAAAAAAGGTTTATTTTTATTTTTAGAGCACCTACTACTTTGATATATACTCAGTTTCTATGAGCATAGTAGAGACCACTTTATATCAAATGCTGATTTTTAATACTCTTTTTTAAAAAGAATAAGAGATATAATTCTA